>NW_026856735.1:60000-205000 GCF_026571515.1 Ruditapes philippinarum
TTTTTAACCATATGTGTATAGTAAAAACTTAAAAAATCTTCTAGAGCTTAGATATTTAGCATGAAACATGTTCTAATGGGTGTCTACAAAGTTTGTTCAAATAAAAGCACTGGGGTCAAAATTGGCTCCGTCCCGGGGGTCATTGATTTTCCTTATATGTTTATAGCAAAAACTTCAAAAATCTTCTTTGAAAAAACCCAAATAGCTAGAGTTTAGATATTAAGCATTAAACATCTTCTAGTGAGTGTCTACAAAGTTTGTTCAAATAAAAGCCCTGGAGCCAAAAATGGCCCCGCCCCGGGGTGTCATTGTTTTTAACCATATGTGTATAGTAAAAACTTAAAAAATCTTCTAGAGCTTAGATATTTAGCATGAAACATCATCTTATGGGTGTCTACCAAGTTTGTTCAAATAAAAGCCCTTGGGTTAAAATTGGCCCTGCCGGGGGGGGGGGGGTAGGAGGCTGAGAGCAGGTCATTGTTTATCATTATATGTGTGTAGTAAAAACTTAACATCATGAAACATCTTCTAATGGGTGTCTTCCAAGTTTGTTCAAATAAAAGCCCTGGTGTTTAAACTGGCGTGCTCCGGGAGCCTATATACAGTTGAGCGACCTCAGGCCATCATGGCCCTCTTGTTTTAAAGCTCTTATTACGTTTTTTTAAAAGGCAGATCTAGTTTTAAGTTTTTATCAAGAATGTTAAGTGACATGATAATCATTTCAGCTGAATTTTGACACAAGTTAATCAACTTATATACACAATTTCGTTCGCTTGCTGGTATAAAACATCATGCCATTCTTAATACTAGACATGTTATCGATAAAGGTCACAGCTAAAAAAAAGAGCAGAACAAAAAAAGTTATGTTGAATTATTTTATGGAGCTAACAAATTATAGGATGGCTGGTGGTTCTACCCTAGCTTTGGGTGTACATCTTTATATTATCTCCCTTTAATAAATCAAAGTAACCTTAACTGACTTTTACGTCCAATCCGTCACGCTAAATAATTAAATAACGCAAAAATATAAATAGCTATACATTTTCTAACTACTGTCTTTGCTAAAGAATATCAATAATTATATTTCGTTTTTTTCGACAGCAAACTGAAAGAGATCCAATAAAATTTGTGGATTTTAGCAAACCAAATGAAAGAATATTGATCGACAAAGAAGGTAAGTTTTTCTTAGTAATATATTGTTTTGTTTTGTATTTTAAATTTTAGATTTGACTTTTTTATACAAATAATATAAAAATTACCTCAGACAAATTTAAACAATCATTTTTGACGTTTTGCATTACGCGTTTGTGATTACAAATACTTCGGCATATTCATTTAATGAGTTTCTAACAGGCACAAATCCTTTAACTTGCTAGAATATAAACTGTCCTTTCCAGGACAGAAGAGAATGTAGAATCGAAATTCTTAATTTTTTTATTTCTCCGTACGATTACATGCGTACCAATTTCCCCTTAGAAAAGGATTATCTAATAGCAAACAAAAATAATTATATAAATAAATTCATAACTAAATCTTTCACAAATAAAATATCATTCGATACTTCAGTGCTTTGATTTTTTCCTAGGTGGTATCCATTTCCTGTGGACTGTCGCTACCGACAACTTTTTTTACGGCTGTATTACAACACACAGCGTGTTTCTCGTGACACTAAGAAGTTCCACCGTAAATGAGCTGATCGTGCAACAAGGTAGGATCTAAACTATGGTGTTCTTTTAGGATCGTTGTTGATTCACAATTTTGAAATAATTATATTTAATAACAATTACTCGCCTTCACGAGTTATGAATTACAATTTCTGGCCTTCATTGGTTAAAAATCTGGTTTTACCTTTTACAACATGTAAAATATGTATAAAAATCATCATTACAGTTTGAAAATTGAGTATTAAAATTAACATATTTAATAAGTTGCACCATACATATACATACATATACATGAATACGCCGGGAAAAAAATCTTGTGAGGAAGGAGACTTATAGGCCCGTAGGGCCGGGCATTACTATTATTATAATTATGTATATAGTTTTGTAATTATTGTCAAAATACAAATCACAATAATAAATGATTATCTTATCTTAGAGCTTATATAATAAAATGTAATTAAGTTCACCGTCAAGTTATTAATGTCATAACGTCCAGTAGTGTATTGAAACTATGGCGGCACCACTAGTCTGACAATACTTTTTTCTATAATTTGATAAATTCTAGACATCTACAAGAATGATTCTTAGTAAGCTTAGTAAGCTTCAAGGTATGCACAAGTGTGCAAAATAAGATTTATCAATTACAGTAATTGAGAGTCAAAGGGCAGTAATATTCGCATTAGGTATATTTCAAAGAAACTTCCACAAAATGGATTTGTCTCCCTTTGTTTGCAAGAATATTTACTTGATCGTTTTAGGAACGCAACATGAGCGAGCACCGGAGCTGAAATATGCGTCTAAAGAAGTTGTGGTATATGCACAAAAGGATGCGGAATTGATGTGTATCTTTTCATACTTTTCGCCGACGTAAGATGATATTTTATAGATATGGAAAACAATACAAAATAATTATATAAATTTGATAATTAAAGTTAACAAGCCTCAAAAAACATACAGTTAGATTAACATGTAAGAGAAGACACGTGATTTTAGCCAATCTAAACATGTGATAACTTAGGTGACCTGGACAGGACTCCATACACCGGTAATATAAGTTGAGAAAATGTGCGGAAGAAGTCCTTGAAAATTTAAGCACTAAAAATGGTATTCATGTTTCTAATATTATTGTCCAAAGAAGAATCGCCTTATCTGCGTGCGTATTCCATGCGGGGATAGTAATCATGTACCATCGGGATATTAATTTCTCATTTTCCCTTTGAAGTCGACGCAATAACCATACCATCTGATGAAACAGTCATTGCCGCATTGTGCGGGGGTGTAACGGGCTGTTTCAATTATCTAGACTTGTCTGACCTCTAATGTGTACTTATGTAACCACGTTTAATCTGTTCTTATAAATTTTAGCAGTAAAGTTTATATAAACATACGAAAAAGTTCATCTGGACCCTACTGACTGAAAATTTTGACATTGAAGATCTTCTTTAAGTATTAAATATCAATTTTCATAAAAAAAACCAACTGTACTGACTACATTTCTTTCAGTCTGTGCCTTGCTTGTACGCGTGATAATATCATGAATTTGGGACTTTATTTCTCGGGTTGTAACAGTCTCATGACGTACAGGACGGGCGTTATCCTGTTTCTGCCACGCTTAACTTTCAACAGCGGCATGTGAGGGATAATGTTCCCTATGTTTGCTACTTAATCAGTAGAGATATCAAGCTATCTGACGAAATGTTGGTTGTTCTACTTTGATGCCCGCTCCTGTCTAAAATACTGCACGGAGAGGCAACTGCGGTCTTTCTCCACCAGGAAAGCTGAAAAGTCGTCATATAACCTCAACTCTGCTGGTGTCACGTAAACCCACATCCCCAAAAGAAAATCAGTATAGATTACCTTTTAAGGATAATATTAATGCGCTGCTCTTAAAGAGATTATTTCCTATTTGCATATCAAAATCACTTCCCTCTTTCACTTTAGAGTGCTATCTTTTCGGTATCAACTACCCAACTGGCACCATTCGTTTGATACACTTATATAATTGGGGAAAAGTAGGACAGACTGAAAAAACGGACATGCTTGCTTTACTCCTTTAATACATTGCACAACCCCTACAAAACTGCAATCGTACATAAGAATGAGTCATATATATATACTAATATACCTAATACTTTATTTGAGGACCGTTTTTTTTTTAATTCCTTATACAAAAATTATATTTTTGTTTGAATGGTATTACATTGTTTATGTGTTTAACATCTTTTCCAGTGAGAAACTAGTGATCAAATGGTTGCACAATGGTGAGGCAGTGGGATCTAACAGTCCTAATATCACGTTGAAAGCTGTATCGTTACCTAATGCGCAGCGTGATGACTCGGGAGAATATCGTTGTGAGGCATATCTTGGAACTAAAACTGCATTCGGAACTGTCAACCTCAAAATTGTCTGTAAGTGTTTTCTTTGTTTTGATCTTAAAAATAAATTGAACGCTTTTTACAAAAAAGTACGAATTTTATAACATAAAAGGTTTATCATACCCGAAAAATGCCTTAAATTTTGGTTCACAAAAACGTTGTAGCTTTGGTGTCCAGTTTCAGTTTCCAAAAAGTTACTCATTAGCAAAATTATCTGAATAATATTTGCTTCTGTTGCTTTTTGACGATTTTTAAACATAGTGACAGTATTTTTATAAAAGTAAAAAATCTGCTTTGTTTACATTTAGTTTCTATTTATGGCAAATAATTTCATATTATCAGTTGATAAGCATGTTACAGCCTATGAAACCATTATTCAGACGTTGAGCAACCAATAGCTGCCCTATTATAGAAGGGAAACATGTTTTGTACCTAAAGCATAAAGTGCTTTTAAGAATCAAAAATTAACTATTCAACCGTCACTTTGTTGTTAACAAAATAGTTTTAAATATTATTTCAATCGCTTTTTTCCTCATGACAATGAGCATAAATCTGGGACTGAACTATCTAAATGCTCCATGTAGTACATTAAGTACACATTATCTTCTCACTAGGGAGAACAATGGAAAAATTACCCAAGTATTGCTTGTTCTATCCTGGGACGATGCGATATTTCTCTGTGACAATGGTTTCGAACATTGTGTCGAAATATCTCTTGACCGTCCCGGGTTCAGAATCATGTGAAATTCGTACCCAGTCACTTGCGGAGAAATTGGTGGTTACTGGCTTGTTTTTCAGCCAGATAAGATTGATCGACCTTCGTGATATGATCACCCAAACTCCGTTCCCCCACTCCAGCACACATTCGAAAAAAAAATGTGAGAAACGATAAGCAAATAAGTAGTTCCAATTATATTTGATAGCATATCTTCTAGGTAAATATCTACAAATATAAGCCACCAGAAGATAATGACAATTCAAAAGTTTTAAACAATTCAATTCTATAATATTTTACAGCACCGCCGACGTTTCTTCCGGGAAAGTCGTTAGGGTCGAATTCATTTCCTGTCGGGAAGGACGCCGTGTTTCAATGTGGGACATCTTCGTATAAAACTTACAGTTTCCCAACAGTTTGGTTTGTAAACGGAGAACCTCTCATAGGTAACTGAAAAAGTTTTGTTTTTTCTTCACAAAGAATAATGTACATTAAAGTGAATTGATCGAGCAATGTGCACATTTGCCAAAGGTGTTTTCAAACATCCATTAAAGCAAATAAAAATGTCCCTATCGGATATTTGTAACAACATATGAAACATTTTTGAGAAAAAAACATGTTGATAATTTTTAAAGTGATCTAAATATGAAAATTTATATAAATAGTATTTATAAGTTGTTCTAGAACAATTAATTGTCTGCTATATATAGATATGTCATATCGGGTCAGCTATCTCGTACTGCCTACGTGGTCGAGGGGTAAGATCCCCGGGAGATGCTTTGTTAGTTTAGCACGGAGGAATGTAGTCTAGTACTGGTGTAACTCCCCAGGAACAATGGTTAGGAAACTACCCGCCTATATGACTGAAATACTGTTGGGGAAAAAGGCGTAAAATGAAACCAATAAACAAACAAACAAACAAATTCTCATACTGAGCAACAACGGTTATATATAATTATTTCGAGGTGTGTTTTCACCTATGATCCTAAATGCTATCAGCTTAATTATTACATTGCAGACAATCCGGTATAGACCAATTCACTTTAACAATCAGTGTGGTATTGAATTGGCATATTTTATTGACATTTGACACATCATATAAAGACTAAGTATGTGATCTGAAATAAGAAAATATCCCTGTCATCTTGCCGCTTTCCAAATTAAATGATTATGATTTAAACGTATAGATCCGTATGGAAAAGGTCGAGGTTTGTCTAGCATTGGTGATAAGTTCTTCTTGCATATCAGACTGGCCTTTCTACGGAATGCCGTTAGGGCCATCGCCTATGAATGGTTTGATCTGAAACGCGATACTCGACAGTACGATGATGAAAACGCGAAATCACGAAACTACGATGGTGAAAACGCGACAGTACGATGGTGAAAACACGATAGTACTGTCGCGATTTCATCATCGTACTATCGCGTTTTCATCATCGTGCTTTCGCGTTTTCACCATCGTAGTTTCGTGATTTCGCGTGTTCACCATCGTACTATCGACTATCGCGTTTTAGATCAACACATTCATAGGCGATGGCCCTAACGGCATTCCGTACGTTTCCGTTAGTTTTACCCATGCCGGAAATTTCATCTGGGGGGGGGGGGGTTCCAGATGAGTCGCGTGCTGTACAATGGCACGATCAAGATGACGTCATTTTACCGTTATGAATGATTTTGTAATTAATACGATGTTGAATGAAAGTAGTTACGGTTGTAATGATATAAATTTTCATTGAAAATAAAGATAAAGAATTTAAAATATAATGGAATATGGTAGAATATATGCAAGAAAAAATATCTGACATATGTTTGCGGTTCGGATCGGAATATCCGTCCCGAGGTGACCCGCCCATTGGGCGGTAACGAGGCTTGCCGATATTATTAGTCTTTAACGTTTTCGTGTCAATTTCAGGATGCCCAGAGCGTGAGTTTGAATGTAAGACACCGCTGCCAAACGGATATTCAAGATGTATATCGAGTGAAAAAGTTTGCGACGGTAGCCCAGATTGTCCCGATGGAGAGGAAGAAGTTGGTTGCCCAGGTACTGCTTTGTTGTTTCTTTTAAATCTTTCGAAATATAGTAAGTCATGATACGGTCGGAGTCCGTAATGATTTTTTTGAAAAGAAGAGGAAAATCAAAATATTTGAATTTTTGAAATACAGGAATTGTAGGGTTTCACTTCAATTATGATAGTTGCTTTCGAAAATGAGGAAAAATAATCTTACCCAAGCTTGTCCTGCATGATCAGATATGAAAAGTTACACTTAAACATGATGGCGACTTACCCTTTAAGTAAAGAAATGTTTGACAATTTATCATGTTATCAATTATGCATTTTTGCATTAAAATCTATATGTATGATAATTAATAATAATATTAATAATAATAATAATAATAATGATGAATAATGATTAATTATTTTTTCATGAATTCAGTGCTATGGTATATTTCAGTCACGTGCCCGGAGTCTCAAGTAAGTTGTTTAGGTCAATGTATACCAAGCACGTCGATCTGCCAGGAATGTGTGTACCCAAGCTTTCTGTGTCACAATAAAATGAAGTGTGTACAAGCTTCCTATATCTGTAACGGAAATATGGATTGCCCGGATGGCTCAGACGAAATTGCATGCCGTATGTAACAGACTTATCAAATTCTCCTTTCGCCTTTTAAAGCTATGTCATTTCGCCTTTAACTCATCTTTCTCTTTTTTTCCTTGTAATTCGCTATCCCTCTCCTCTTGTCTATAAACCACATAGGAGGATGCGCTTCTTGAAATAAAGACGCTATTTTTAATTATAGGTAAATGTAAATGTTCTTTATTTTATCAATTATACTGACTTGTTCAAGATTCTCGAATATTTCTGATTTTTCCCTCAGCTGTTCACTTCTTTTTTATAGCTAGCATGTATATATCTGTATTCTTGCAGCAAATGGACCAGATGTCAGAAGAGGGGAATATATTATAAAATCGGATAGGTCGCAGTTAGTTTTGCAGAATCTAACACTAGATCAATCAAGATGTTTTCAGTGTATGTCAAGAAACGAATATGGTACGACAATAGGGGATGGCTGTCTGACAGTAATAGGTGAGTTGTCTCCCTTGAATCAATTTTACGCACGTTGAAACGAAGTTATAATATATGTAGTATTTCTTTTCTCTTTGGTATTACATACATTATTTTACTTCAATACCTTTTTATATGTTTAATTAGATAAGCGTAAATTGTATGAACTAATTTATGAAGAATATATTCACGTTATGCTATGCAAGTTAAAGTACCATTGTATCATGGTTTATAAATAAGAATATAAAGTCACAGCGTCTTTCAAAAAACTGAATAATTGTATGAAATAGGTGTATGTCAGGTCTAATATGGTTCATCTTATACGAAGTTATAAATTTGGTACTTTTGAACACATATTTTCGCTTTACAGTGTTTGTAATCAGTATGGATGTTTTACCGTCATGTCCGACAATGTCCGCCAATCTCCGGTGCATAGTTGGTTAATGCATATACTTATATATACTTCAGACAAAATCACCGTCATAAATGGACCAAACAGTACATACTATGTTGAGCCAGGATCAAGAATTGGTATAACACTAGAAGTAACGACAGACCCAAAGTGGGAGAATCAGATGCATTATACGTGGACCTGGTACGAACAGATAGTGGATGAAAATACTGGAGAGACCACTACAGGTAAAATTAATCGCCCCCAATTCATTTCATTAAAAAACTACTTTTTATGTAATGGGACGTTTATCTCATGGACATTTTATATTGCCATGTCCAGCTTATCTTTTTAGAACCAACACCTGTCATATACGAACTTCGGATTTTTAGATAAAAATGAAGATTTGTTCAGACAACATTATAAAGTATTGCCAGAATAAACGAATGATCAGACGTGACGTGCTATGAACTTATGACAAAGACAAACTACTTTTAGTTGCCGCAGGTTGAAGGAAAATGTTGTCGAAACTTGCAATTGTGCATAGATATTCAGAGTATTAACGGTGTGTTTATGTCAATAAACAACGCTGTTGATTTTACTCCCTCCGATACAATTAAATAAATAACATAAAACAAAACAACAAAGAAACACACATTTTCCAGAAGCAATATTTCAGACATATGCGTCTTTGGGATGAATATTCCATACCATAATGCGATCACATCACAGTTGCCTTCAACTTTATCCAGCCATTTGTAATTATGTTATGGTGGACACCTTATAAACCTAGAGCATTGTTTTTTATGCAACTGGTTAAACTCAAATGCAAACAATTTTTAATATTGTTTATCTTCTCGGATGCGCAATATGCCTGAAATAATGCAAGATATGTTACGGATTTTCACATGAGTTCTTCGGCTGCTAATTAAATATAGAAAGTCGTTATATGCTGTTTAAAATTCGGTGTGACCTGAAACAAAAGAAAAATAAACAAACGCTTTGTTAAAAATGTTTCAAAAGTCATAATCCTTATTTTATATATTTTTTAGTTTCCAAATATCTGCCGACAAAAGACAAGGCTTTTCCCGGTGTTTTCACTATGACTCAAGAAAATAGAACCATAGCGTTCTTGTTCCCGGAAGTAAGGAAAGGTGAAAGAAAGAACAAGGGAAAAATGCTCTCCCCTTTTTTAATCAGCTTATCAACCCGGTTTATACACAGTGAATATTGAACACAGATACGATAAAGTACAGATAAACTTTACAATAAATGGGAAAAGAATTGTACCACCACCAGGTATGTAGTATCAATAATTAGTACGCAATCACTTACATTTTTACAAGAACTTCAAAACCGATGCACTTGGTAAAGATGTCTTAAATATTTTAATATGAACCATAAATCTTGAGCAATTTGTTATGTTTACATTGCATAAGGTTGCCACCAGGAATCTTCATTTTCAACACTTGTTACAAATTGCATAATGTCTAGATATAGAACACATTAAAAAAAAATTAACACCGAAAAGCCACATTGGCGACTCCTCTAAGAGATTGCAGCAACATCAAAATGGGAGTTCTATAGAGCTATGAAAACAAATCAAATAACTTAACTTTTAATAATTTTGATGGTATTATTGCTCCGTGCCCACAGGCGCGGAGCTATTTGTGTTTACTATTTTTTTTGTCCATGGGCCCGGATTTGAGCAATAAATCCTTTCGATTAACAGCTAAAAGTAAATCCGCATTCAAGAACTCCTTTCGATTTCTATATTGGTTTCCCCGTCGATGATTCGCAGCATGTCATATTAATGAATGAGAACCGGAAAGCAGTTCTGATGTACATAAATTCGAAAGCTATAAATAGCTATAAATGTTTTGATTTTTGACACTTAGGTTATAAATTTGTTATTTCCCTTTTTTAGTAGTACATGAAATTATAATTTGTTACATTTTGAAATACATTTACACACAGCATATCAAGTACATGATGTATACTATTAGTGATTGAATTTGTCAATATAAAGAAGATTTCAGGCAAAAGATTTTAACAATTTTGCTTTTGATAATTATTTTTAATTTATATTTATGAAATTAAATGTTTAATAATAACATGTTGATATATTGGTTGTTTTGAAATAATTTAACTTTAGTATATAAGGTTACATTTCATTAGCGTCATTGGTATGCTTGTGATAATGGTATGACTGGTGACATGATTGGGGGGTCCGTACTCGACAGCGAAAGCTGCATTTTGTAGCCTTAAGAGCGGATGGACCCTCATTAAGGTGATTCCGCTTTGTCAGCCAAGTCTGTTTTCACAAAGTCTGTGCAAAGTGAAAGTAGGCCAAAATTCATATAACAACAAAGCTCACATTGTTATATGATGAGCCATTTGCAAGTACACTTCCAATTCTATGTTTTAAATACTATTTTAATCAAAAATAAAAATGATAACAATAAGAAATTTACCTTGAATGGGCTACATTTCTGAAGACCAAAAACATTCTGTTGCAAATCTTTATGCACATTTCATGAATGGCAAAATCCAGTTTAAAGTCTATTTTAGTGCAAACAAATGCTATTTTTTGCAGAAAATACAAAAAACTTTAAAAAACATAAATCTTAGGAAAGTAGTTTATCTGACCTTGAAAAAACATGGCCTCCATGACATGTGTAAAAAAGTAGTACCATGAAAATAAACATCATTTACCTATTTCTTGTGTACATGACAAACAGACACACTTCACTGTTACACAGAAAAAGGTTAGATTTTAAAGTTGATTGTGTTTTCATTTTAATTGTAGTTCATAAGGCTATAAATGATGATTGTTTTCTTGCACTACATGTACTTTTTTACAAGAAATAATGGAGGCCATGTGCTTAGAAGGACATGAGATACTGATTTATTTGGAGTTAAGTTTTGAAAGATTTTTGTATTTGTTGCAAAAAATAGCTTCTGTTGGCACTAAAACAGACTTTTAAAAGGATTTTGCCATTCATGAAATGTGCATAAAACTTTGCAACAGAATGTTTTTGGTCTTCAGAAATGTAGCACATTCAAGGTAAAATATTCTTATTGTTATCATTTTTGTTTGTTTGTTTATAATTGTCCTTAAAATATAAACCTGGAAGTGTATTTTCATATGGTTCATCATTTTACAATAAGAGCTTTGTTGTTATATGAATTTTGGCCTACTTTCACTTTGGACAGACTTTAGTTAAAACAAACATGGCTGACAAAGCGGAATCACCTTAAGCATAGGCTATAGATAGATATCATGACAACAACAGAAACTTTGACATGAAGTGTAATGTTTTTTTAATGATGGTTTTAAAGCAATTCATCAAAAATATATATTGATCTCCCTAAAAATTAATTAACAATAGTTTTTTTATATATATCCAATGTCAAATAGCTTTCATATCTTTGTCTCGCACGAATATGATATTAGTGAATTTCCTCATACCTACCTAAAATTCAGGTAACAGTCTTCTATTATATTGATAAATACTGTATCACCATGTAACGCGTGTATAACAAACAAACAAAATCCTGAATTTGGTCTTTTGGAAATTCATCCCATTTTTTCATTCCAGAGTGTGTTCTACTTTCAGTATTGAAAGAAACCATTTTTTTTTAATTTGACATGAAAAATATGCATGTAATATTACTATATTATAATATTAGTCCCTTTTGTTACTATTTGTATATTTGTTACAATTATAACAGACTTTGATATTTCTATCATCTATCTTCTGTTACTGAAACAGAACACAGTACAGTCATGTCACATAACATTTACAAGTCTTGTAAGTCTTGTTTGTATTCAATGGAATTACTTTCCTTACCAGGTAGGCATCAGTGAAAGCATTTTTTTATATTAAATATTTTCCCCCTCTTTTTAATTATGGACAGTGCATAAGATAAGTATAATTATGGAAAATATGGTTTACAAAACATTCGGAAAAAATCTACAATATTACTTAATCTGAATATAACATGACCTGTGCGTAGGAATAATTTGGTAAGGTATCTGTAATGAGCACATTTTTTTGCGCGGAGCTTCTCAATTGCTGCATTGCAGCAACTTTTGTACTTGTAAGTTATCTAGAGATCCCCTGATAAAGACGTTATAATCAGTTGCTTGCTTTACAAGCTAGGATACAGCGGACCATGGCTTCATTTCTTATCAGACCTACTACAGTGTAGCAAGTTTTGTTGAAGTTGTGCCAATAGAAAACATTTGACTCCTAGATTTGTAATAAGAACGTGTTAATCATATTCAATGATTATCGTGCCATTAACTCTGTTGATGATCTATTAGTATTATAAGCATTGTTTTTTCCTGTCCGCGGATTTCCTTTCTTACCAAAATAATGCCGCAATGATATAAAACAAATGTGCCAGATATATTGATTGTTTGCACTATAATTTTATATAATTATTTCATCTATCGTGTCATAGATAACCTTCATAAACTAAATAGATAAAAGTTTGATATTTTTTCTCTTTGTTTCAGTTCCTATTGTTGAGGCTGCATCAACAAATCTATGGTTTATAGCTCTTATCCTTGGTATATTGCTTCTCTTCATCATAGTGGCTTTGATCATTTGTTATATGTACAGGAACAGAGGCGGCACCTATTTGTGTAAGTACAATCTGATCAAATAACTTCAAGGAAAACTATTTAATCTCCTAACTAAAATGTTATTTGTAGTCAATTATTGAATAATTATGAGTATGAGATGCAAAATAAGTCGAAATAGAGCTGTGCTCAATTAATCGATCGCTCGTTGTTCATCTGTGATTACATGTAAGTGAATATAACTTTATATACTAAGTACGAGTGTAGGTTTGTGAAAATGTTTCCATCTACAAAATACGTTTCAAAAACACTTGAGCCCAAGGATACAAGCACGTAGACAGAATAACAATAAACTGGGAGAAAATAAACGTTCATACAGTGCTAAAGTATAAATACCCAAGTTCTTCGGCGTATCATCAGGGGTATATTACATGTATAATATGACATAATACAGCACAGAATCTCTATATGTGTGTACTATATAAAACCGTTATTGAATAGTCATTGTTGTTATACTTTACAAAAGAATAAAATAGCCTGCGGACAATATGGTGAAAAGTAGATTAAATATCGAATCTAAGGGAATAAAAAATTATAACAAATATTAAAACTACATGTATAAAGGCGTTTTATGCTTATGCACCTAAAATAAAATGTCAGAAATTGCAAATTTCATCAAGTAGAAATTAAATGCTTTAAATACAAATGACAAAAGATCAATGCTCCCAGGCACCTGGAAAGAGTGGCCTCCCGGGCACCGCCTGATTATTTAAGGAAGTTTTAAGTAATATGTCAGATGTGGGCGAGAATTTGTGTTAAAATCAGTCTCCTTTGACTCAAGCTTAAGTACGAGTGTTTATGTTGGCTGAAGTACGAATGTATATGTTGATTGCAGCGGAACGGTCTGTATAATCACTTAAAGAGATTTATCAAAATTTCACATTTCTAAACATCGCATATCATTTTCGAATATGTTCTGAATTGGATTTTAATTATTAAAAAGTAAAGCATTCTTAAAAATTATGTTTCAGAATAATAATATGAACAGTTTTTATCATATTGTATGTTTTATTTTACAATAATATATTGATAAAGTATGTATAATTTTTCAGTGGACAAGAAGGAGGTCAAAGCTGGCCATGATCCAGAAAAGGAATTAAACAACGGCTTCCAAGACGTGGGTAGAATGTACGTATTATAATATACATATTCCGAGGTTTACTGCTATTACAAACGTACACGATTGATAGATCACTCCCCTGACCTTTAATCTGAATAATAACAAATTAGCACACATACTGGCGTGTTCTTTTTTGTGAACAAAAGCTTGTTGTGGACTTCGTATTCATTAGTTATAGAATATTAACGAGGACTATCAGCGCATGGGGCGACAACAAGGGTCAATCATAGGAAATTAATCGAGACGGAACGTTTTGATAGTTTTATAAAGTAGTATATGCATGTCTTGAAACAATGCTTATATAATGATAAAAACTATGAATTGAACTTGATCATTTGAAATTTTACATCTTAATCTGAAATAAAACAAAGGTAGCTGTATAAGCATATATGGCACACATTTACCATACATAATCTTATAAAATATAATGTCTGTTTCATAATTCATAAACAATAACTTTCCTTATATTGTGTATCCCTCCTTGCAATTGAATGCCTTTACCATCAATTCTTTTATTGAATTGTTTGTAGTTGTTTGTGTTTTCCCCTTTTTTCCTCGTAGGATTTTGTTTGATACGAGCAGTACACTTTGCCGCGGGTCCTGTGTGGCTGGGTTTTATTGGGGAATGAATTCATCGAATACCGCCCTTCAATTTTGATCTTTGTTTTCATATTAGATAAACAATCTCATCATTAGTCTACTGACCAACATTTAGATGAACTGTATACATTTTAGTCAAAGTGTAAAAATATAAAAAATAATCGAAGATTTTTATCTCTGTTTCAGTGACGATGATAATGACGATCCTGATATAGAAAAGATTTCATTATCAGAAAGCGTGAAGAATTACTACGATTCTGACGACGACCCGACCGGGGAGTATGAGGGAGATCTTGATACAAGCAAATTTAACGAAGAAGGTTCGTTCATTGGTTTATATGGTGCAAAAACAGCCAAGGAGGCGACAGTATAGGGCCTTTCTCTTCATATGTGTGTCTTTAATGCAAATTATATGTAGATTTATTTAGAAAATGACATAGGTATCTGTTTCATGCTAACTTTTCTGAACCAGATGACAGAATATCGTATAAATGAGTCGATAACAATTACCCGTATGATGACACTTATTTCTTTTTGCAAGTATCAGAAAAGTTCTATCTGAAAAAGATATGTAATGCTAAGTTACTGTTTTGGCGTATAACATGACTCGGTATAAATACTATGAAATGAAATGCCTTCCTACTAAAACATAGAAAAATATTTGTCACAGAAGAACTACAACAAAGAAAAGAACCTTGTTACAATTCTCTCGTTTCTAAATGGCATTCTTAAAATTTTAAGTATTATTTAATAAAAAAAAATAGGGTTAACTGTTTTAGGTTTTTGTTTATTTATTTGGTTCAAGAACGTCTCAGTAAGGCACATGTATCAATAATGCTATCCAAAAATCCATGTATCAAAAGAAATGTCAAAATCTGGTATTTGTATTTTGCTATGCCATTTTATATATATATAAAGATTTTGATAGATGTAACATATTTTAAAGGAGTTAAACTGTGTCTGTTTTGACTCTAAAATTTTATTGTAAGTAAATTTAATACCATTCATTTAGATGGATCAGCAATCATTGAATTAACTTATATTTGAAGATGAAATGGTCGTGATGTTTAAATATATGTTTCTTTTTATATATTGTCCAAACCAGATCGTCGTCTTCGTGAACATCAGTAATGAAACATTATATGTGAGTAAGACCTTCACTGTGTGGAATGCATTCTATCGCTTTGACTAGTGTTCTATTTTTACATGATTTTGTTTCCGACAAAGATAATCATTCGCTGAAAATGCTATAACTTTGGAATACGATAAATTTATTTTTTTTACTTATGCATGCAAACATCGTATGTTCTACTACAGAATCTCTGGGAAAAAAAGAAGATTTTTTTCTTAAAAAATATGCATGTCGAAAAACTTTGTATGAATATTCATGGTTCTATAGGATTAAATGAAAAACCTAAATAGTTTTGATATTCATTAATGACTTTCGAGGGTTAAATGCTTGATCAATATTGGCAAATGCTTTTACATGTGTGTGTGCATGTGTTTGAAAGTAATGCATATTTTGTTAAACCAAATATTTTACTTTATAGTTGTGTATACTTAAAAAAGTGCAATTCAAATAGAGTTGTGTGTTAAGCATAACTCTAAAAATTATAACTTACCTGGCAATGTGTTTGTGTGTGAACGGATCTAACAGAAACATTTCGTTTTGTAAGATACTTATCTTTCTTTTCGCTTCTTTCCGTTTCTAACATGCTTTCCTAGAAAAAAAATGCATCTTTGCTTGTGAAAATGCTTTCTTGCGATTTTGTTCATCACATTTTAGAGTTTTATCATTTTCATGGCTTAATATTTGAATGTCATATATAATCGATTGTTTTGTCTTTTTGAAAATTTTGCGAGGATGTGTCTTAAATATCTGGTTTTATATAGTATTAAGAGTTAGATTACATTATCTGTAATACACAGCTACCATTGATTCAATTTCAAATAAATTGCTATGTGATGATATACTATCGTCTAAAGCAATATCATAATATTTTCTTGCAAACATTTCTTTTTTCAAGTGGCTTGGATTTTGGAAGTTTTCTTAGTTCTCTGAAATGATTTGTATATTTACACTTTTACTCTTTCTTACTAGCTTAGTCGTAGGAACAAAATTTTTTTGTTTAAACGACAACTTTGTCTTTGAAAAATCTGTTAGTCTATCATTTCCATCACCGACGACTAGTCGTTGCTTTCTTTTTATGGCTTTAACAGCATCTACCCATATAAATCATTTTCATTTGTCGAGATTGCAATTTTGGCTGTTAAGTATAGGATTGGCAAGTATAGGGTTGGCGCAAAACAATAGCTTTGAATTATTTGATGTTATATTAAATGTTTTAGACGTAAAATGTGTAGATCTGTATTCTCATATAAATGCATTTAAAATTTAATCAATTTATTACATTATACAATGTTTTATGTAACCGATTTACTATATTTCATATATTTTAAAACAGTTTTTAAATGTACGTGTATTAATCGTCCTATTCAGTTAACCGGCTCTAACCATTGCTTTTGTATTGTCGTTATATTTGTTGCTTTGAACTAGAATAATGTTTATACCCTCAGTGTATGCCTGAATTTTATTTATTTGTAAAATTGTACACTTGCGAAAGGTGATTTAATCTAGTTCATTTTTGTTTTTGTTTTATTTTAATTTTGTTGCATTGATTATTGAACGCTTTGTCAAATTTTTAACCAAGCATGTGTTTCGCTATGATAATAATATTGTATTATAATACTGTATGTAATATCATTTTTTTTTATAAAAAGCAATGTATACTAGAAATATTTTATTATTTACTGCATGTATATTGTTAGAAAATTGACAAGTTAATGTTATGCCCTCAGTGTATTAATAAGATTTTATTTGTCATTATAAAATTGTACACTTGCGAAAGGTGATTTAACCTGTTTAGATATATGTTCTTGATATGTGCGTTATATTGAATATATGTCATTATCGATATGATGTCATTTTCATTTGCCTTACTTTGTATAATTTAGAATTGCCATACATCTTCATTAAATTACCTATTTTCAATATTTTCGTGAAAAAGTGTATTACTGATATTAATTTTGTTTATTAAAATAAATGTACACTTTCGAAAGTAGTTTTAAAAACGGAAATAAACACATGTATGTTCAGTTTTTGTAAAAACGATTCTAAATCATTTTCTTAGTTTTGTTATTTGTTACGCCTCTTTTACGCTTTTTAGTAATTTCAAGATCATGAAAAATCCGTGCACCAAAAACAAAAGTTTATTTTATTCAATCATAATTATACATATTGTAAATATAGCCTTGCCAATTAAAACATTTTTTTTTCATTTGTCTTAACAAAACATATAAGCTTTGAAATTAAATCATATTTTTTGGTTATGTGGTTGTTTAAATGTTGCCAGGTTAATGTTATACCCTCAGTGTATTTTTAAGATTTTATTTATTGTAAAATTGTACACTTGCGAAAGGTGATTTAATCTGGTTGACTTTTGACCAGAGTTTATTTTGTATGATAACTAGAAGCATCTTGTTAAGTTCATTCTATACGATTCTAATAACATGAGAAAAACAGTTACAAGAGTTACAAGACAAATAGACAAAAGGACTGTAGATTTTTGCGAATGTGCGCTGTCATTTAGTACAAACAATGTATCACCATACCGATGACAATTTGACATTAAAAGATTACGGTACTTAATTGAAACATGTAGCCTTTGTGGCACTTAGGTCTATAACGTCATAAATGTTAACAAAAAAAATATGATCAACACAAAAAATTATGTTTCAAATATTATGAAAGATTTCTTATGTACTTGTACTTACTTACAATTTGTTGATAGACTAAATAAAAGATGAATAAAGATTGCTTCCATATGTACACTTTATTATTTATTTTTGCCCGGTAAATATTATTCGAAGAAGGGAAATAAAATTATGTTCAAGGATCCCTGGCAGTGATAATGGTATTGATAACGTATGTAGCCAATGTTCTTGATACATGGCAGAAGATGTTTACGCTGATGAATGAATTAAGTATATCTAATGCCCGAGAAGTAAATATTTACAGGGGTAGCTCATAACAACGTTGAAATAGTTTGTATGAGGCCCATGTTTAAGCGAAAGGAATAGCCTTTCAAGGAGAAGTTGACGGTAACTTGAGGAACAGAACAGAATGTATTGGTATAGAAACCAGAAACGGTAGAAATATGTAACATCCCACAGTTATGGTGAAGTAAAATTTCCGATATGTTCAGTGATACAGATGTTAGTCAAACTATTTGCACTTCGCGCTATTGTGTGCATGAGCAGTATCTCCCCTCTAAGCGAGCTTCTGACCCTGCCGAACGTCAATATACAATATACATGTATAAGCAATTATAATACATGTCCATGTTAGAAATTAGTTTTAAGGTGCATGTATTTATAACTAAGTTACATTCTAATACACAGAAGTGGTTTTACTGTGTAGGTTTTTTTCTGTATAAAAGCATTACGTGTTTAACCTCAAAGGGAGACTATTCCATATTAAAAACCGTCCAGAGTGCAATGCAGACTTACCTCCCTTATTAACAAGATACTTGGGAAGAACAATATTTGCTCTTTTTGCAATGACATATGTGACGTCTATGCCTAAACTGATATCATTTTGGAATGCATCATTATTAATAAACAAGAGCGATCAGAGTAGTCGTTTGCAGGGACTCCACTGCTTTTTTACGTGTTAGGACTGGGAAGATGATGTGCAATTTGATGATGGTCTGGGCCTATAACTTGTGTGCAAATTTTCAGTTCATTACCTCATTCCGTTTTCCCAGAATTAATCCGGCTAAAATAGCACAGAAAATCGATTTTCGTATATATTTCATTGTTGTCCTTTGCGGAGTTTTTCAAGATTTTCAAATTTTATGTTTTTATGCCTTTTGGACCTCAGTGGAAATCCTTTAAGCAGTAGACAAAAAAATCATTAACAGGTCAATACTTGTTTTGTTTATTATTATTATTATTATTATTATTATTATTATTATTCAAGAACCATAACACAACCAAAAATTATTCTACCGGAAAAAACGTGTAATACGCGTAAGTACTTTATGCCCCAACTAGGACCAAAAATATGAATCCGAGGTACCAATCAATCCCGAAAAGTTTCATTTAATTTGCATTAGTATTATAAGAGAAGTAGTCCAGAATAAAAAAAATCATTAAAGGGTCATAACCCATTGAACGAAAAATGCCATTGACGTGTGTAATTAGACTTGGTACTGATCTTTCCTGTAATGTTTGAATGAAATTGCACCAGTAGTTCCTGAATAGTAGTCTGGATAAGCTTCCACGTAGCTAGCAACACACACACACACACACACACACACGCACGCGCATGCGCACACACGCACACACACAACCAGGCCAAAACACCTTTTTGTTAAAAATCTTTCAAGCGGAATTAAAGGGAAAAACAAGGTTAGAATAAAAACTTGATTTCAGAAAAAGAATACTATAAATAATAAGTCTGCAAATTTTCTACCGCCAAATAATAATATTAAACGAATGATAACAAAATTTAAATCGCTAAATCACCAATTTCTACAAATCAGTAAGCGCGGCCATGTTTGTGTATTGGCCGCATAAAAACAGGTGCGCGTGATGTCATTTCCCCACATCTTTAGATTCATGATAAATGTAGTTGAATCGTAAGGAAATATTAATATAATAAAGTATTGACCAGAAAATTTAATTTTCACAGGAGGTGTAGAGGAGATTTTTTATGGTTCAAAATACGTAACAATATAAAAAAAAAATAATAATAAATAAAGAAACGTACGGCTAGCCAAAAGTTCTAGCCGTACGTGAGTCACGAACGACTAGCCAGGACGCACTGTACGTATTGTCTAGCCGTACGGCACTTTTCAAAATTATATGGAAGTCGAACGTTATAAAATTAATGATTTTCATGCTTATCATTTGTTGTTTTATTTGTATGAATTATTAAATCATTTTTATTAATTTTAAGCACATGGATCGAATAAAAATGATCAGAGTGGAATAAAAATATAAAAGGAACATTGAATGAAAAAAAAATGAAAAAAAAAACGGTGAAATGCAAAAATAATTATATAATTTTCAAAATAGTAGATAAATATCGAACATAAAAGCACAGTCAATCAATTAATAAGCCTTAATTAAAACCTAACCAGGGACTGACAATAGAATTTTAGAATGCCTTTCACGGAACATGCAAACTTTCCTTGGTGGACAAACTTCTATACAGTACCGTCGGTAATGGTCGCAATTATCAAGAGCCTTACAACAATCATTTTCAGTGTTTGTTGTTTTTTTTCTCATATAAAAGGTGTCGAAAATTAAACTTAATGAAACAAAAAAGGATTATTTTCAAAATTTTGTAAACTATTTCAATTGGTGTAAATGCAAGCAAAGGCTATTTTTTCTCGACATCTTGCGATGACAAAGATCGATATAAACACCCTACAAACACCCTGCCCATGAAACACTTTCCTTTGCTCATCTGAATGTATGTGGATGGAATGCTGCAAATCATGACTTACGATGCGCTATTGTATATGCTCAAATATGATCAAATATTAATTGCAGCAGATTTCAACGCACGAATAGGAAATCTATCTGATATTCTTGCCGAAACAGACTCAGTACCAATGAGAAGTTCGATTGATAAATGCATAAATCAACATGGCCGAGATTTCATTGACTTCTTAAACGACTCGCGATTTTGTGTATTAAATGGAAGATTTGATAAAGAAGATAATTTCACTAGTATTTCCGGTAGGGGAAAGGCCGTGGTTGACTATATTTGTGTACCACAAGATACAATACAATATTGTAACTCATTCGAAGTAATCCCCATGCAAACAATAATAGATGAAAATAACCTTCACGGATATCTGGGTCAAAGAGCGCGACTTCCAGATCACTCTGTCCTACTGAGCACGTTTTATACAAGTGAGTCAAAGCGGTTAAATTCTAACGATTTACACGGAGGTGAACGTGAAAGACAATCGAAACCTAAATACAAGCTAGACAAAATACCCCATAACTTTATGCAAAGTGAAATATCTCGAATTGCGATAAATGAAATTATTACTGCAATTCAGTCATCCAGAAAATCGCAATCAGAAATCGATGATATTAATTCAAAACTATGTACCACTATTATATCTGAAATGCAAAATACGATACCTACTGTAAAAGCTACAAATAGATCGAAAAGACGCCACAAACACTGTAAACCATATTGGAATGAGGACTTGAGTATATCATGGAAAAATATGTGTGATAAAGAGAGAGCGTTCTTAAAATGCCACGAATCTAGGTCAGTAAAGACAGCTAAAAGGGCAGATTATATCGCAGCTAGAAATCAGTTTGATAAATTACTACGACAGTGTGAACGCGCACACAGACAATCGTTCGCTGCTGATATTGAAAACATGTCAACGTCTAATCCAAACGAATTTTGGAACAAAATAAACAGTTTTGGTCCTAGAAAAAATAATACGATACCCATGCAAGTACGGGATCAGGATGGAAATATCATATGTGATGAGAAAAGTGTTTTGGAAAGATGGAAAATGGCCTTCTCAAACTTATATAATGGATGTAATAGCGATGAATTTGAACAAGGTCATTATGATCGCACTAAAATGCATAAACATTTAATTGAACTTGACATAGCCGATCCTCTCTACACATCCAACTCCCAGTTAAACCACAATATCTCAATTGAAGAAATTTCTTCCGTAGTTATGGCTACAGAATCTAAATCAGCCGCTGGCATAGACAATATACCGTACGCTGTACTGAAATTTCCACAAGTCATAAATGTGTTACACCAACTGTTTCAGCTAATATTCGATAGTGGTCTGATACCTTGTGAATGGAGAAAGGCCGTTATTTGCCCGATACTTAAAGACGCAAATTCTGATATCAGCGTTCCATTAAACTACCGCCACGGTATTAGTCTTCAAACATGCATAAGTAAACTGTACAGCTCTTTTATAAATCGACGGGTGTCTTCTTATCTAGAAGAAAATGACTGCCTAGCAGAGGAACAGAACGGATTTCGTAAAAACAGATCGTGCGAAGATCATGTGTATACACTTAACACTATTATTAAAAATAATGAAAACACTTATGCCGCATTCATTGACCTAAAAAAGGCCTTTGACTTTGTAGATAGAGACATGCTTCTGTATAAACTCCTGCGGCTGTATAAACTCCTGCGGTCGGGCTTAGACGGAAAAATTTACACTGCAATAAAATCAATGTACGAACAAACAGTTTCATGTGTACGTATCAACAATATAATGACTCAGTGGTTCGACTGTAAAAAAGGCGTGGTTCAGGGAAATTCGCTGTCGCCAACACTTTTTGCCGTTTTCATAAACGATTTAGTAGCAGAAATAAATTCCCTTGATCTTGTGTTTCAATAGGAGGAACAAAAAATCTCACTTCTTCTTTACGCTGATGATATTGTCTTTACGGCACAAAATAGTGACGACTTGCAAACTATGTTAAATACTTTACACACTTGGTGTAAAAAGTGGAGGGTACTTATCAACTCATCGAAATCTAAATGTATTCATTTTCGTAAAGGTAGACGTACAAGGTCAGATTTTAGTTTCCATATAGGCAATAACACCTTGGAACTGTTAGTGAATATAAATACCTAGGTGTAATCTTTAGCGAAAATAAAGACTATATCGCACACAGTCAAACACTGAGTAAGGCGGCAGGCAGGGCTTTAGGGGGAGTTATTAACAAAATACATTCGAAAGGTTTTGGTTTTAAATCATTCGAAAAATTGTTCTACAATTGTGTGGTGCCAGTGCTAGATTATTGTTCAAGTGTATGGGGATACAAAGAATATCAAACATTAGACAGTGTGCAAAATAGAGCTGTAAGATACTTTTTAGGATTACACAGATTCGCACCTGTAGCGGCCATTACAGGGGATATCGGGTGGTTACCAAGCAAATTCAGAAGGTGGATAAATATGCTACGCTATTGGAATAAATTAATGAACATGGACGACCAAAGACTACCTAAAAAAGTTTTCACTGCAGACTATAATATATGCCAAAGTAATTGGTCTAACGATATTAAACAAATAATGATATCGTTTGGGTCTCAGTACCTATTTTACAGAAAAGAGACCAGTTGATTTAAAACTAGCAAATGAAAAAATATTAAGTCTGTTTAACGAACAATGGTATACCTCTGTACAAAATAGCCCAAAACTACGAAACATATAAACTATTTAAAACAAATTTTAAAACCGAACAATACATAGTATAAAATTTAGAGAAGAATGAACGCTCGATGTTAGCACAGTTTCGGTGTGGGATTTTACCCTTAAGAGTAGAAACAGGACGTTTTATTGGTGAAAATGTAAACCAGAGAATATGTACATTCTGTGACCAAGAACAAATAGAAAATGTAAACTCATTTTCTCGTAAGAATGCACAAATATGAAATATAAGACAGGCAAGTGTTCGGGGATTTATTGTCAGATCCATCCTATATTAATAAAAATAAAGAAGATAGACTGAACTTTTTAGTAAAATGAAAATGCTAGATAAAACAGCAAAATATATTGTGAAAGCTTTATTTTAGACGAAGCCTCTTATATACTCCTAGCGATTTGCACAGAACGTTATATAGTGTGTATCACTTATATTTAATGCCAATCATTACTCATAATCTAATTGATTAATTTACTTGATAATTATTAAAGTGAAAATATACTATTCTATGTACATCGTCCATATATTTGAAATTGACTTGTACTATTATGTTAATATTTGAGAACTATAACATAGATACTGTATTAAAATGTCAACACAGTGACTAATAGGCCATGAGGCCGGGTGTTTTAAATACCTACATTTAAATATTTGTATATGATTATATTGTAAATAACAAATGTCACTTTAATAAACAATTTACCTATTTACCTATATATAGCGATCTAGGCGATAAATCTCAAAAAAGTTAACATCCAAAGACAATTAATGCTTTTTCTTGGTTAAAATCCGCTTATAGTCATAACATATGCATTTTCGACTTCCATAAAATTTTGAAAAGTGCCGTACGGCTAGCCAATACAGCGTGTCCTTGCTAGTCGTACGTGACTCACGTACGGCTAAAACTTTTGGCTAGCCGTACGGGCCCGTACGATAGCCACTTCCATTATAAAAACCCTACTAAAACGTGTTCTTAATAGTACATATAATTAAATTTTTGCAGTTTGATTCTGACTTACAAATTTAAATTTGTGAACATATGTTATAATTGATGTACACATTTCAAAAATATAAGCAAATCTTTTGAAAAGTAAATTGTTAACATGTCTGTCAACGTATGATGCTGCGCATCGTAATCGTAGCCTTATATTAACTGCAGGCAAATCATTTTTATTGGCTGCTCAAAAATCTAATTTGCATAATTTATTCACACAATTGCTGGTTCTTACTACTTATGTCTAATACTGCGCATTGTCCATTTTAATTGTTCCTAATTTGAACCAAATGTTCCTGTCACACACTGTGTACTGACGATTTTTATTGCTCCTTGTATGCCTCTGTGCCGACAGACCTTTTGATCATGCACAATGTTGCCTTGATTGGTTAATCACCCTTGTCAAATATTCTAATGACAAAATAGACATCTATTTTTTTACGCTTCATCAGTGAACTGAATGACCTTAGGGGGAATTAGGTTCCACACCTGTCAAATTATGCTGTAGTAAATTACAGCACGTCATAAAATAGCAACACATTTTTTTCAGTTACCAATAATCATTTTAAATATTAAGTAGATTTATGATTTTTTTTTTGTTTTATTGGATTAAATTTACGGTAGTAGAAATGCATATCTGTCGGGGAAAGGAATTTGGTAAGTAGATAACGTGGAAAAGCTTTAGGGAACTGGATAAACCCGAGAATATGCGTAATTATAGGGGAATGGGCAACCTGTTGCTGTTGATACCAGTTTTGACTGGGTGCCTAAATAACCTAACGGACAGTTTTGTTTTCATACGATATTAGTCTGGCTGCCGATTTTCCTGCGCTTTTCTCATTTTTAGCGTCAATGGCGGAAAATCGCGTCCTCAGCAGACTGGATTTAGTTGATATTTTACCTGAAAAAAAGATACAAGCCCGGCGATGTACCCTATTTGGACAGTTTGTCTAGCGAAAATTAAGTACAAAATAAAAGGATATATCGTCAATTTGAAGAAGTTTCTCATAGAACCCAAATTAAATTTATGGTTTATCTTTGAAAATTAAGCAGTCATAGCTTAAATCATATGGTGGGATCATCAGCAAGCATGAATATCGGACAAATGATAATTAATGTCGCGGCGTCTTCAATTAATTAATTTAAGCAATTCAGTTCCATATGATGTTTTCATAAATAATATATAATGAACGCAATAAAATTAATAAGTTCTTCATCAAGATATATTTCAGTTGTACCAGCGTGTACGCCTATACCGGAAGTGGGTATAACACGTCACAATCTCGGTATCGTCTGTCTCGCGAGAATGACAGAACGCCAAAATGGCGGCGCCCATGAACTTATTTCTCAAGTAAAAAATGGTGTCTTAAAACTCGAATTTCTCTCTTATAGGGATGATGTCAATAGCAAAACTGTCATGGTTCCTCTTTTTAAATGATGAATATTTATATTAGGCAGACATCAGTCCATCCATTCCTATTCCTTTAACTATGCACATCAACTATGGGCTACTGATCAATATTAAAATTGCATAAGTTGTAAATAAATCATTAAAGGCCCCTAATGTGTATGATATACACAACTACATTTGTATCCCGGCACTAAGCATTCATGTAAAGATGTGATGAAATTGCACCAGAAGTGTTTGAGAAGTAGTCCGGGTAAGTTTTGTTACAGACAGACAGATAGACTGACAGGCAGATAGACTGACAGACGACGGAAAAGTGATCCTTCTTTAGCAGGCAACACTAAATTGGACATTAATATTCCTGTGGGTTGTGATACTGAATTTTGTTTTGTTGCACACAAGTAACGAGAGTAGAACCATTAAGCTCATGTTCAATTGCTTGACAATATCATCAAATGAAAATGATATCAGCCGTTTTTACAAACCATTTGTCACTCATTAGAGATTCAGTGACTAATAACTTGGTCGTACAATCACAATTATGCATATTTTAGCAGGATTGGAGCCAAACAGATTCGCCATTTACTGTGAACAAACCTGCCTTGCCTCATTTAATTAATTTATTAAATACGAAAAATTTTTAGAACAAATTGGCCACATCTAAAAGAAGTTTGAAGGTAAATTGTTCAAATATGCTACATCAGTGGCTTTTTGAAAAAAAATGCAGATATACAGTTTGGATTTAACAGCAAATCATACCTCAGACATTGATACATTCTTTGGAAAGGTTCAATATGTGTTTAATAATGCTTTTACAATGGAAATAAGTATTAGTTGTAGAATCATGCACGGTTTACATTAAATTACTGAAGAAAGTAATTATAGTTGTAAAGATAGTAAAATTTAAATAAAGTAGTATTTTCACTTCGGCACAAAATACCAAATCACATAACTATACATATTGCCAAAGTGCAAAGGATAGCTCACCTATATGGTCGATAATTAACTTTTGAAAACTGTAACAAGATACCAAAGTAAAAAGGTTTTGAGAAATAAAAAAGCATTGGGTATTTAATTATTTGTATGATGATTGGTTATCAGACCCTGAAGGAAGGTCTCTCTGATTGATGATTGTATATTGAATGATCTAATGATCAACCAACTTATTGATTTACTGATTGATTGGACATGTCATGGAGCTTAATGTAGATGGAGAAGAAACTGAGACGTCACACAGTTAAATTCAGTAACATAATTATATGTAGTCAAATATAATCGCTTTTGTTTTGAAAAGATGAATTTATGTTCTCTATTACATTTATTTGAAAAGTTGAACTTTTACAAAAGTTGACCTAACTGAAACATAACGTAAAGTCAATAGAGGAAATCAAGTATGAGCAAATCAACAAAATGTATTAAAAAAAGAAAAACGGACAATATGCAAGAAATTAAACAATCTCATTAAAATCATATTCTAACTGACGCTCAGCTACCTTTCGCTGTAGTGAAATCGAAAACCAGTAGGCTTCAAGATAGAATTCGTAAAATGAGCAAAGAAATCTTCGCCAGATGACAATTATTGTTCTTTTTGTGGTATTGTGTAAAATACGAAATGACAGAATGAAAGACGTTGCATACCTCGTGTGAATTTCTGATATTTAAGCGGTTATAGTTTACTTAATCTTTTATTATTTTTATTACATAGTCCTGTGGTCATACAAGCTTCTTTCACTGCACAACACGATGTCTAATATTAATGTGTTATTCGACTAATATTGGACTTACAAATTAATATTGGACACCTACCTTTACTGTATTAAAAATACGGTACAATCAGAACAAAGGAATGACGTTATAGTAGTAATTAAAAATTTTAAGTAGCGTTATGTTTGGTATCAATGACGTAATTAAAAAACGTGCATCGCGCACCTGCAAAATGATCCAAGTCTGACTGATTTTTGTTGTCGACTCGAAGATAAAATATATGCTTTATTCTAAGAAATCGTTAGAATATCAACAAAAAAAAATAATGTAGCACAACAAAGATTGGTTTAAAGTTTGATACTTGATATATTTAAAAAAAAAATGTTTATATTGCTACTGTCTTGTTAAAGCCTGAAAACGGGATAAATTTTGTAAGGAGTCCTAGTGGGAGCATTTCTAAATGATAAAAAACTGTATCCCATTTTCAGGACTAAACTAGGCGTCTTTAAAAAATATATCAAGTACTATTAAAAGTCAATCTTTGGTGCACTACATTATCTTTTAATATTCTAGGATTTCATAGAATAAAATATGTTTTACCTTCGATTCGACGGGATGTTTACAAAATGAACCTATTTAGTTACTTGTACAATTATAAAAACAAACAGTTGTGAACCCTAGGAAAGTCAAAAACTAAGATTAACAAATACAAGTACTTCTGTAAGTTTTGTGGATTCATCTTAAATAATAACTAATGTGACTAATAGAATCTATCATTGGGTTACATAGAGGATAGGGAAATCCCAACCCGATAGTGATCGGTTCCATCGGGAACGAGCCTTGGAGAGTTCCCGGTGGAACCGATTGCCAGAGGGTTGGATTTCCCTACACATTATCTAACCCAATGATTGATTATTTTTCTCGCTCACCTGGACAAACAAGAAACAAAATTTAAGTTTTCTTCCTACGCGCATTACAACCAAGATTAAATTGCGGGGCTGGGCTTAAGCGCCTGACTTTCTATGGTTGACAAAAATATGTTTTATGTCCGCAAAAAATCTACTGAACCAGTTAATGTGTGAAATTTTCAATGAAAATAAATTCAAATGAGCAAGGTTATCATGATTAAATACATAAATATTTAAATCTGAAAATGTCATAATATAAGTGTTTATAAGGAATTCAGTCTATACTTCAATCATGGTTGACAAAAAGCGTTTTTTATCGTTTGCAAAGATTTTTCTACTTATTCAGTTATTTTGGCCAAATATTCAATTAAAAAAAAATAGAATGAGATTCGTCACCAAGAATCATCGTTATCATCAAAGAAAACATGGCGATTGGATGTTTTCCAGGCAAAGTGTCGTAATATCCGATTTTTCGAACAATTTGGCAATATTTTAAAGTGTTCTAGTTTTATTTGAAAACGACGGACCTAGGTAGAGTAGGATTATTGTAGTGTGAAAGTTAATATCCATTTATTTCGATTACGTGGACAATTTTATAGATTAGCTCATAAACTTGTTACATTTGGCCCTCGTAACTTTACAGAATATCGGGTATGTGTAGGGATACGTTAAAAAGTGCTGCACGTTGAGTGGGAGATAAACCCACGTGACATAATATTTTCCAACACCGCTATTTTTAGTAACATTTACGGATTTTTCTATCCGGTTAGTGAGAACATATAATCTAAAATGCATGTACCATCTTTGAAGTTAAGCCTCCATTACACTTTTGCTAATGAGAGGAACGTATAACTGCGTGTGAAAATTGCCAAATAAAATGTTCCACTATGCATAACCTTTGAGTGTAGGACCCAACATTTTCGATGACTTTCCTCGACGGATCTACATGTATGTACATGCGTTTTGCTTAAAATGTGTGATATGGTATCAATGGCGTAAATAAAAAACGTGCATAAAACAGAACATACAGTTTCTTTATTTTTTGACTAAACCAATTATACATCAACATTTGTACTATACATTATAAACAAAAATCACAAGATTAGATCTAGACATGTCCTTTTCAGATCGATATAGAGGAAGTATCTGCATCTAGTTTAATTAAGGACGTTCTGTGAGACATCATAACTCTGATATATGAATACATTTCAATTGTCTGATTTCAGCATATAAAATAATTCATACATACTAGGATATTACTGAGATTTTGTTACAGTCACGAATCCGTACAAAATATTTATTGAAAATCGGTTGTTGACAAGTGTTATTGAAAAGACTTTCTCGCTTCGATTCTCGGCGTAACATAAAAAAAACGGTGAGAGATTCTTCAGCCCGCCCGTCTCACACAGAACAATGTTGGGGACACGTCTCCATACAGTATACTCGGTTTAACATGGATTAACCGGATTAGTTCAACTCAAGTGTATCACGAGTATGTACGAATAAAGCACGGAATACTCGGTCAAGCAAGATCATGATAAGACTGATAGACATTGTTCCCCGCCCCCAGCTCATAAGGCTCGGCAGGGTCAGCAAGTTGGAGTTGTTGGCGGACCTGGACGGCCGTTCTTGTATTCCTTCTGTGCGTGGGAACTTTTTCTTTGTGTGCATGTTAGCGTGATGCAGCAAGTACTCTGGGTAGATCTAGCAGTTGAGGGTGGCAGCAGGTAGTTGTGGTCTTCGTTGTACAGTTCGTGCTGAAGAGGCCGTGTCAGACCGTTCGATGCCGTGTGAGACTGTGTATACCCGTACTATACCGTGTCTGCCATTTATAATTCTTACTTGAAAAGTTTTGGTGGTATGGCGATCGTATGGAACCATGTGTGCATTCGTGTGAATCATACCGTGATCGTGTGACATTCGTATGTTAATCAGATGTAGCATGTAGGACTTGGGGATGGTCTCATACGATTCTATATGATTCATATACGATCTTGACACGGTTGGGCTCACTCTTGGAGAGGAGTTCTTATACGGTTGTATATACGGTCTCATACGGTTTCACACTATCTCTTACTTTCTTGTACGGTCGCTTATACGATCATACACGGACATGACATCCGTACAAGTTTTTTTATAAGTTTAAAAAAATCATACACACACTCGAATGGCCCAAGTGTAACTCGGATAACGCCACGGTTGGTTCGGTTGTATGTACAGTTTATACGGGTGACCAACCGTATAAGCAGTGTGTCTGCGTGAGACGGACTTCAGCACGCATTATGAAACAACTGGATAATTTGGATAAAACGCAAGCCGTCGCCACGTCCTTGGAAAAAGGGGCTACCTAATGAAGGTCTAATGTCATTCTTATCGATGACGTCAAATGACGTTGCAACCTTCAGTGCACCTCCTGAATGTTTATTTGTTTAAATAATTCTACTGTTTACAATATTTCAAAGGTATAATTTTATCTTATCTATCGTATATTTTATTTTATCTATGACCGTAAATTTTTCATCAAATTTCGTTCTGTTATTTCATCGTCGGGTAACTTTTTAACGATGCAACGTTTATGGGAAAAAGACAGTATTCTTAACAGAAAGCAAAACCACACGTATGAATAATCAGATAATCGCGTTTTGTCAATTTAGAAAGAAATAATTATTGTTTTGAAGGAAAGATTCTTTGTATGCGTTCCTCACTAGAATGAGCGGGTTCTTCACTTTGTCCCATAATTTTAAAAGAAGAACTATTTAAAGGGTTATGGCAAAAAAAAAAACAAACCTGTGTCATCTTTTGGCGTAGTATTTCTGCCCCATGCGGATCACTAAATTCACGTTGTATACACAGTGTTGAATAGACAGAAAAAAAATTGTGTGATTAAAAAATGAGGCAGTGCGTTTTAATGTTGTTTTAAAGAGGAAAAGTTTTTTTTTCTTTTTTTTTTTTTTTTTTTTTTTTTGACAAAACAATTTAGAAACAGTCGCGCAATAACATAATGGTGTTATATACAGCATAATCTTTAGCCACACATAACATGCAATTTGTTACAGATATTTTACTTTTCTTTAAACCTGGTGGTCTCATCATAAAGTGACACCTAAAAGGAGGAAAATGGAACGAACTCACCCTAAACGTCCAAACGTCCACTGTCGGGTCTGTGTGGCTGTTATAACCTCTCAGCTGGATAGCTGTCACACACACAAGTCCGTTTCATTTGTCACGGTATCAATCTGAAAATGTTAAGAAATTATAATCACACTAAATATAAAAAGAATAAATAATTAAAAATGATACAAAATTTAACACCTTTAAGTAAACTAAATTTAACTTTTAATTGTAAATAAAACTTTTACTGACTTTCACAAGTCATAAATTGCAACTGTGTTGTAACGCCATTTATGTTAAAAAGATGAATACGTTTATTTCTTTCCAGATCAAATGTGCAGCATAATTAAGCACACGCCCCTACTTCAAACCAATGCATATTTCAAGCACAAGAGAAAGGCAATCATTTCAAGTTTGTCGGACACGTTAGTTTTGTATGCCATTGATTGACTTGTAATGATATAATTGTTGCTGCAGACGAACATAGTCTCGTTTTTCTCCTCTTCATTAGATGTGAAAATAAGTTTTTCGGCGTTCACATGCGTTCTCATGACCTTTTCGTATTCATCTTTTGACAACTCTACTTTAGAACATAACGATAGATTTGCTCCAGCGTCTGGTCGACATTGTCCACTATTTAAACGTGGTTTTTGGTGAAGGAGTACGTACTTGGAGGAAGCAAAATTTTCATTCATGATAAACATTTGATATGTTCCAATTTTTCCGTTGCGCTTCAAATTTATATAGATATAGCTTTTTGCTTTCACCTCAAACAGTCTTGTCCAAAGATATTCGTTTTGACATTCAATTGTTGCTTGAAAGCACAGACCTATGTAAATACCCGTTTCGTTTGATTTTTTTGTGTACACATTCGTTGAACACGCCAAACATTTGTCTAAGCCAAGTAGTTCCTGTAATCTAATTTTATTAATATCGGAGTCAAATATTTCTTTAACAGCCGCATATTGATTAACGTAACTATCAAGAATCGGACTCAAAAGCAGTATTGTACATTGGCCGAAATCAAAAACTGTGATGCATTTACCATGTACAGGAAGCGTATACTTTGGACAGTACAAACGTCTGCAAAGACCCTGAAAAACATTTTATATATTTTAAATATGTTCATTTGTTTTAAAAGTAACGACTTTGAATACAAAACGTTTTCGTTTACTCGACAGACTTGATTTATGGAATTAAAATTGATTTATTATACGTCATGTATAGTGTTAATTTTTCAATTAGCCAAAATCTTTTTTCCTGTTTTGGCGCCATATGACCTATACTGCGTTGATGCGCCTAAATATCAAACACACCAAAGCTATCATCACTTGTTATTGATTGACAAATGGTAGATATAATAAAAAGGAGAGGGTCACGTTATGTCTGAAATAATAAAAACCAAAACGGGCCCACACGTGCGTCAAAGGGACAAGTGCCGCAAGGGTGAGGGAGGGGGGGGCAGAAACAGGAGGGGTGAAAAAATAGCTACTGTCAACGACAATCCAACAAGGCAGATATCACAAAACAAGAAAACATTCAAAACAAGAAACAATACAGAAACGAAAAACTCGCGAAGGAACAAAGAGGGGTACCGCTTTGAAACGGTCAGTGGTAGTTAAACTACTAGGGTGTTTAAACCGGTTTTAGGCGCGCCAGACCAAAAGTCATACGGTATTATCTCAAATTTACTGCTGGAGGAAGACATTTGATGCCCCTTCATGCATAATGTCAGACACAATAAGTCACCTGAGTAGAACCAACGACTTTCAATTACCCTGCTAGATAAACTTATCAGGCAATAAACAAGTTAAATGTTGATGACGCCATCACATGATGTGAACAGTCTAGTGTAATGTACAAAATTGTTCTCTATTACAGTTGAATATCCTCTTGATATGTGCTCGTTGTTTAATAAATATTTTGCATATTTGTGTGAAAAAATGTTACCTAATGCATAATGCCATGTCTGAAATTCCGAAATTATTTTGTTGCGACAAAGATTGAAAGGTCTGGTGGAAGCAAAATAAATTTGATAACAAGTAAAAATGAAATGATTGGTATACTAACTTGAAAGGTAATGAAATCAAGCGTCCTAAAATATTGATATTTGGTCGAAATATTGGTGCTTTATGCATAATGTTCGAATGATTTTGAGGACGAACTGTTCTGTTATTTTACAAATAGCAAATATATGTCTGTAATATCAATAAATTGTTGAATATAATCAATTCTTAGTTACGTATTGTTGACTATTTGATTAAACACAAGATTGCATATTTGTTAACAATTCACTAAAAAGGAATTTAGGTATTAAGAATCACTTAATGTAATAAACAAAATCAAAGCAAAATAGAACAATCGTCACAGAATCCTTCAAAACAAGCTACTGCAAATATGTGCGTTACATTTTAAAACAAACTTACTTTTCATTCAGTTAATCTGTATTATAACCTAAATAGTAATTATTTTCATGAATAAGCATACGTTGTGTGTGTTTTGTAAAACATTTGTCCGTTGCGCCTTTTGCGCCAAACAAATCTCCTTTGCGTAATTTACTTATACCTTTTGTTCCCTGCCCGAATTTGGTTCCCGTCATTAGACTATAGACTGGATCATTGACACGTTATTTATTAGGTAATAAAAATAGAGACAAAAAATAAAAAAGAATAAAATTATGATATTCAAACATGGCATCATCTTTTATAACTTAACGAAAGTATGCCAAAAAAGCCATTCATTAGTTCCATATATTGGCAATAGTTAATCTTAAATGTATATTATATATTTTCATTAAACAGTGTGAAAAAGAACAGAAAGATGGAAATTGTTTGTTATTACTGTTAAATGTACTTACAATAGAAAACACACTTTTCTTCCTTTGCATTTTGTGATATGAAGTTCAATACACTAAAGTTAAATACAACTGCTTTACCGGATATGACAATAGTTGCATAAAAGGAAAATTTATTATCCTAAACGGCCGTGATTATAATCAAGTTTTTTGTTTGTCTTTTGTTGTTTTTCACACACACGTACACACGCACGCACGCACACACACACACACTTCTCACTACGATTTATACGATTGCATAGTTTGGAAAGATTTGAGAAAATATTAAAAGGAAAACAAATTTGGAAGGAAAATTAAATACTTACAAAGAAAGTATCCATAATTTCGTCATTTCTACAAAGTTCTCTATATGTATCGGATAGCATGCCAGTTTCTAGTTTCCATTTGTCAAGATCAATCAATGCTATATAAGGTGTGGATGTAAATCGTTGGTCAAAGTTGTTGTAACATTGTGCTTTCTTTTTATTTTGGTTGCAAAGGTAACAATAAGGGTTACTGTATGCGAATTCGTTTGGACGTTCAACATAAACGGGCGCTGAAAGAAAAAACATATACAAAAGGTAGTGTTTGTTAAGGACATTACGAGGTATGACAAAAGAAATTTAAGATGTAAAATTCAGTTCTTGATCGATTGAATTTGTTAAGGGCAAATGATATAGCGGATTACATCTTTAAAGTGACATTATGCCCATCCAAGGGTATATAGTGAGTGAATGGGTGAAGATCAAAATATGTTTTCATTTTGCCATAATCCCTTTTAATTTAATAATTAAGTTTACATAAATAATAGATAACATACAGATTCAAATGAAATTTCTGTAAATAGCCGTTAGAATTTACGTATAACGCTTAGTTTATAAAAAGAGTGGGCCAGTCTTTTTAAATTTTAGGTAGATTTATAATTTTATCCTAAACATTTTCCAATATCAACTGTTGGTCAAACACCATTTTGACAGTCAATCTTTAGAAATATAAAGTAAATTCTGCTCAACTTGACTATGAAAATATGAGCATAATGTCACTTTAAAGTCATTAAAGACACAAGCAACTTGGCAGAATGCAAACAATGAATAGTATTCAGTTAATTATTTTCCTAAACGGCCGTGATTATAAACAAGCCTTTATCCCACTAAGCTGTGAATTTGTAGTTTCTTTTGTTGAGTACAATGAAGAATATATTAAAATATGCATCAGACACTGAGTCACAATACCCATGTTATTCCTAATCAGATAAAGATAATCTCGAAATTCAACTTTTAACAGAAGTACTAAGTTGGAAGTTCTCTTTTAAAAAGTATATAATTATTAATTTTAAATATCGGCATAATTGTTTCCGTTTTAGCTCGACTGTACAAAGTACATGGAGAGCTTTCATCTTCACCCCGGCGTCGGCGTTCGCATCCAGATTTCACATTAAAGTTTTGGTGCAGGAAAACATATCTTTTACCATAATGTTTTTGCTTCTTAAAGTATCCATTTCAAACTATAGATATGTTCTTTATCATTGACTACATTTTATCTGATACGGCATATAACTCTAGACGCAATATTTCCAGAATTATTACCCCTTAAATTTAGCATTTCCCTTTAAAATAGTATATTTACTCATTTTTCTTTATCTCTTATTTATTATATTATCATAACGAATCAATCTAAACATGTGTTCCTTATCACTGGCCACGTCATATGTGATAAAAAAATTTAACTCTTACACCAATATGCTCAGAACTATCTCCCCTTTAACTTATTTCCTTTGAAATATTTTTTTTCTAATCCTATTTTATTTCTGAGTGATCATCTTCAAACTTGATATAAATAGTCCTTATCAACATCCACATCATATGTGACAAAGTTTTATAATTCTTGCACCAATATTTACAGAATTATATCCCGATGAACTTCGAATTTTCCTTAAAATGTCATTTTTAACTATAACTTTTTTATTTCTTAAGGTATCTACTTAAGATTTCAAATATTTGTTACGGTAACATTTTATCACCCATATCGTGTGTGACAAGATTCTTAACTCTAGCATGAATATTTCCAGAAATATTTATTATATATGATATCTACTTTAGCCTTCAAATCATTGTGTTTTTACAGCATAGAAACCTATGTTTTACTTTTATTGAAATTGTCACATGAATTTTATGTGGTGCAAAGATTGCTTTTTTGATACTGATAAATTAATATATTTACGTCATAATCGACTTTTCTATAGTTTTGTATCCCCTTACTGCGTCAATCATTTGACAAGTCCAGCATCGCTGTCTCCCCTTACAGCTCTTGTTTCATTTACTGACATGTTACAGTATGTTGTTATTGATAAAGATTGTTGACGATGAATGCTTAAGAATACATGTGACCTGATGCGCTAGAGGATATATATCAACATACATTGTCAAAAGTTATATACATTTATTTCGTTTATTCTGTCATTAATTAACAATTTTACATTTTTGCAAACTAGCCTGCAGCAGTACCGGTGTCAAATTATCATTTTAGAAGATCTTATAATGCCAGCCTTAAACGTAAATACATGTTTAATAACAAAATAAGTTGATTTAATTATTTGCACTTACTTGAATCATTCAGGCAAAGTTTCTCAAGTTCACTGTTATACAAGTCCCATTTCCCTGTAACATTGCATTCACTTATAACCTTTGTTTTGTCAAAGCAAAGCACACTTCGAACATCGATTCCACTTGGCTTTTCAAATGCCATCATGCAGTGCAAAATTGTGAATTGCATGAATAGTTCTATATTTTCAGTCGGTATTGTTTGTACATTGCCACATTTCTTATTTAAAAGAATCGTCATTTCCCATGATCTGGTTTTGTTTTCGCCATTACAAAGTCCACAATATTTATTTTTATAAACTATTTTCCCATCTTCTGAAGAAACAAAGCTTATTTCGTCAAACGACTCTGGTGCGGTTGTTTCGCATCTATTCTTGACCGAGAGATTTGTGTATGTGTCAGGACAGAAAGATCTTGTATAATAGGAATCGACTGAAACATCTTCTGAAATACCTCTAGGCTTGTAGAGGGCTGGTAGACACTGTTGCTTCTTTATCATGCTTGCTTGATTTGGCCTAGGACCGTCCCAGCAGCACGTGTTTCTTTCTAAACAAATATTGGTGCAGCTACAAGAAAGACAACATGACGATTTTTTACGTTCTAAGTCGATTTCATTTCCACTGCATTTTGGCTCAAATCCACAAACATGCACGTGAAAATCTATTTTTTTAGGTCGCACCGTGTTTTCAAAAGTTAGAAACAAGACAGAAAGAAGAAATACATTTATTAACTCCATTCTTTGCGCAGGAATGTCTGTACGATCACATCTCGAAAATTGTGTTTATATATTCTATGGCCACATGACAGCAATAATGTGCATGTATATGTATTATTTATTTACCGTCGTCATTTTATTAATATTCGTAATGCACATAAATTTGTTTTACGAAATCTTTATTAATATTAAAAAATACATGTGTTTCAATACATACAAAATATGTTGGAATTGTTTATTAAAGCGCTTTGCCCATTTGATATATAATAGAAACATATGTAAATCAAGATATATTAAACAAGATGAATATGTCATAAAAATATTTCGATATTTTGCTCATTTATAATAATTCAATCATTTTTATTCACTATAAGATAATAAGCAAACTGATAAAGTAAATAATGAAGAAAATAAATAATAATGTTTATTTATTCATCCAGCACACCTGCTTAATTATATGCTTGATTTATGCTTCTCGTTGTCTGTAATTCAATTGCATAATTACTTTTTCAATTAGTATAATTTCTAAAATAGCAAGTCATAAACAAAGCTGCAGGTGTTCTAGTGAAAGAAGTTGCAATGAAACTCATTAATATATTATGGAAAAAACATGTTGAATGTAATGTTTAATCCTTTAGGATAATTTATTAAGATATGGTATATATCTATAAAACTTTTGTTATTTATAAAGGCTGATAAATAAACGAGGGTCATCAAATAATAAGAGAAACTTTCAAACCTCCTCAATACCTCTAAAACTGTTTGCCATGTTTCAATGAAATTTTGCATATTAAATGATATATGCAAGTGCAGAAAAATAACGTAATGAGAGCATCAAAAGTAAGGGATTACCTTTGGTAACAATATATCATTACCATTAATCATAATCGCCTTCAGTGTATATATATATTCACATTAACCAAAGATGTTCAAAATCTAAATGCCATTTTATTTTTTATTTTAACTGTTCAGCCAGCCCACCACTGCATGCATGAAGTCATTATATAATCTAACGTGGTACCAAATATTTTCTGTTTAATTTTGGAAAAAAAATATGGAACTCTGGTTTGAATCAAGAAGGGAATACGGAATAATTGCAAAATCACATTTGTTAATGGTAGTAATGGCAATGTAAGACTTGTCAATTAAATGTTTGTTTTAATTGGGTATTTCGCTGCGTTTGAATCTATTTGTTTTCTTTTATGCTTAAGATGTGATGCATAATATATGCCAGTGACTTTTTGTCTATTTTGCAGACCGAGGCCAAAACCTTTACTGATGCCGTCTTTAAACAAGGATGAAACAGGTTGCCTCTATTCCCGTGACTGTCCACACTGCTAGGGTGTAATGACTGACCAACTTCTCATCCGAAGTCATACCAAAACGACACATTTGAAAATGTTGCAGCCTTTGTTTGATGACAGTAGTGGTATTTGCAAGCTACCGTCCTCACACCAAGCTAACTTATGCAAAATTTAACATCATCAGCAGATAGATGTATTAATACGACAATTATCATGTCGTTAATCAAGTTAATTAATGTCATCACGACATTATTGATGTGTTTGTGGTACTTTTAGTTTCAACTTTTGGCATTTTCTAGTTGGGTGGTTCCAATATTCCTACTTGAATAATGTTGAATCACCCTAAGGGTATGTTGCATGCTTCTCATCTTTGTCTTTTGACATCTTATCAGTGGTATGCAGGCTTCATAGCCTCTGATCCCCTTTCAAAATCCCATTTTTGTTTAGTTCCGCCCATTGTTTTCTCGTTTAGGTCACTCCCTTTTTATCACTTAGGGGCCATACGCCGCTTTTCTTGGAATAGTACTTCTGAGTTACTATGAAGGTTCCATTATAACCAATATTCCAATATAATTTTCTCTATTTTGATACACATCGAAAAGAAATCATTCAGTTTAAAGCACTCTTTCCTTCAAAATCCTAAAAAGTACCGGCTGCATAATTATTATTATGTCTCTCGTAACTATGTCAGCCAAATTAACATCGTGTAATTTGTTCCACATTTCCGAAGGGTTTTTAAAACTGACACTCGTTTCTACGTACAAATTCCGTCAACTTACTTCGATTGTACTTTTGTGTCAATATCCACAAATTTTGACCTTAAGCAACTTGTCCTTTTTTGCAAAAGTCACTTCCCCTCATGAATTGACCAAATGACACCAGTGTTCGGGTACTTCCATGATCAGAAGAATAAAGAGCCTATAAATATGAATTCCTTGCGAAACTCCTTCAATATGTGACTTGTAAATTATAAAACAATTCAAAGTTTCCCCGGCTTCCTGCATTTCTAGTCAATACATCTTTAAAGGAAACCAAGTTGCAAATTATAAAACAATTCAGTTTGCCCCTTCTTCCCGCATTTCTAGTCAATACATCTTTAAAGGAAAATTTTGGTTGAGAGTCTATTCGGATTGGGTTTCTTTTATGTAAACATCTCCTCTACAGTACAGTACAGGACAATATTGGAATTTCATACAATTAAATGAGACAAAGGTGTACTTCTTGATTGATATTTTGTTTTACATCTTTTACATATTTTGTTGGAAGGGATATCTGATTTTTCGATAAGAAAGTTATTTTTTATCTTCGGTGTAATGAAAACAAGCTAATTTCACTTGAATTTGTATATTTTTCGAGAAGAAAAAAACAAAAACAAACAAACAAACAAAAAACAGAACAAAAACTAGATAACATGAAGCCTAAAGAAAATGAGCGAATAAGGTAACATCTATACACTTAATATTTTGTATATGAAATATCAAATTTAAGATTGATTCAATTTTGTAATTGTCATATTGAATCTATATAATTATATATGAAGCTAAGGATATATCTGGCCAGGAGTAATTACGATTAAATGTTCGTAGACGCTTGCGTCACTTGTTAGATAAATAAGAATATACAGTAATGCGAATTCAATTAATATTATCTTATTTCTTGATAATTGAGACGATAATAGTTTATTGTTTATTTATATAGAACCGTTTTGATTTGTTGATTTAAAGCTGCATTTTATCTATTTCATAAAAACAGAAGTACTTGTTTTTAGTTAATAAAATGGGTTTTATACCGAGAATAAAAATGAGATTCATAAGCGTAAATATTTGCAACCTCATTGTACATAGCGATATCGAAAGTATACACTCTGTTTACTTGAGGCCTCCACCTCGTCTATAAACATGGCATTAAGTATCACCCCAAATTTAATCTGAACAGATTGCCGAGCGTTTTATTGGTTTTTAACTCTTTTGTATCATAGGCAAAAATAAATATACTATCCCTGTTGTACCTTAGAAAAGGTTAGCAATGCACGAGCATCTGAATATGACTTTTCTACCTGTTGTCGCAATAAGTAAACCCCAGAAAAAATGAGCCAATCAACGATCATGCTCTAGACAGACAGTGAGTGCGGGTAACTAAAACCAGTTAACGCACTGTGCATGTATTGGTATCAGAGTTAACTCTGACATGTGATGGGCGTTGTTTGGTCATCAGATAGGTCCTTCATGGATGAATTGTGAAATGTACTTATGTGGTATATTTTGTAATTTTACAGCGCACAATACCAGAAAGAAGGCCCAAAAAATGACCAGTGACATTTTTAAGTTGTACAATCTGGTTGCTGTTTGTCGTATTTTTGTAATTGGTTTGTTAGATTATTTTTTTACTTTTTAATTTTTTTTTTTAAAGTATACTTAGAAATAATAAGAATTTTACAAGAAGTCATGGGCAACCCTATAACTTTTGATTGAATGTAAAAGAAAATGTCTAGATGTTATTTATTGCAAAGCAATGTAGCAAAATGTATTTCTTTTTTTTCCCTAGACATTGTCTCAACACATAAATGTTTCATGTAAAAACACTTATTAATTATAAAAAATAAAGATGTATTCAATGGAAAGCAATGTAACGGTAATAACTTATGTTTAAACATAAAAAACGTGAAACATTTATTAACTCGTTACACACCTGCTACCTTTTATGCTTCATTTACCAGTTTAAAATAAGTACAAATGTTTAATAATTATTGAATAAAAGTATTATGTAAACACGAAAGTCACTTTCCAAATAAATGAAACGTTCACAATAAGTTGGTTCGTTCATATGACATTTTTGTAACGTGGAAGGTTTGCGTCATTCAATTTCTGTGCTTATCAGATAGTGTTAATATTTAATTTTGATTATATTGGTAAATAATTCAAAACGTTACCTACATTTTGCAAGATATTTTTTTACATTTGCCTATAAAAGTCATTTTTATGATGATAAGTTACCTCCATGTCATACCACTTGCCCCTCACCGGTGTGTTTTCGAAGCCCGACAGGGACTTGGATTCTTTCATGTGAGGAATCTATCCAGCTAGCTTACGGTTCGTCGGTGGTGGCTTTACTCAGATGCCCGTTCGTGCCTGAAATATTGCACGAAAGGTACCTGAGGTCTTCCTCCACCAGTAAAGCTGGAACGTCGCCATATGACCTATAATGTGGCGGTGTAATGTAAAACACAATTAAGGAAACAAACCTCCATGTCATAGTTTTAATTGTTTTTTAACAAAATCCGAAGATACAAAGATACAACATGGCATATAAACCGCAACAACTCATAGTTCAAAATGTTTGATTTCGTCTTAACCTTCCATTACATATAATAACAGAAATGTTCTTGGTAGGATCATACACATTATTTTAATGTATAACATGAGAAACTTTATAAAGGATTGGATAGAGCCGTGAGTCACATGAATGTTCCATCAGCACGGCCATATTTAAACAAAGTTCTATATGAACACTTCTGCAAATGTACCAGCTTTAAAATACATCACTTCATTATTCTGTTTAAGCTGGTACTAGAAGAGTGTGTGTGGGGGCAGGGAGAGATCAGACTCGACCAGTTCTGTGACATGTACAAAATTGCAGTTGTGGGAGATTCATCAGGTTCTTATTTAACCAATATTATTGATTGAATTAATACTAGTAGTCCAAATGTTGTTTTACAGTCACATTGCAATGTACTGTCAAAATAAAATGAGAATAAAGGTCGACAAGTCAAATGCAAAATCATACCTATAATACCGGCTTAACCAGTATATCAATTAAAGCACTATGTTGTTGAAATAAATAAAAAGAAAAAAGGCAACACTGGTACTGTAGAGAAAATTGTTTAATAATATTTGATTTTACAGACTCAAACAAACCGAGTCCTGCAACTACTATGCAGTTTTGCTTCCGATGGATCTCTTTTTCCAGGTATTTTTTTTGTCCGTCAAAATCTGTTTGGGATAATCTGATAATCATTTGTGTAACATAACATACTTTATCAGTTTATACATTATGTTTTCATAGAAATAAAAGAAATTCTGGAAACGCGTGATAAACATGCTGCTTTTTATGAGTGAAACTTATCGCATATCCACATTTAAATGATTTATCTTTTATCTGCTGAACTTGTATAAAATGGGATTCAGCTGAATTTGAAAGAATCAATCCATTATCAAGGAATTTCAATATCAAAATACAAGACAATAAGCTACCGACAATATAAAGGCTGCTGACAGGCTACACTGTTGTGAAGACTAGGTCCAGCACTGGTGACTGCTAGTCACTTTTTGTTCAAGCATGTTAAACAACTCAAATGAAACATATAGTCCCTAGTATTATAACAAACGACTACACATTGACAAGATAACTGCAATGACTACTGTTATGCCTGGAGTACCTGTCTTATGTCCTTTTGACTGACTTGTTATAATGTAATTGTTGCAGCAGACGAATATCGTTTCGTTGTTCTGAACTTCGTTAGATGTGAAAATAAGTTTGTCAGCGTTATCATGTGTGTTTATGATTGTTTTATATTCCGCCTCGGTCAGCTCTACTTTTGGACATATCAACTGATGTTCCAATCCGCTGTCTCGATAGGCACTGGGAGAAGTTGTATAAACTTCAACATAATTGAAGTCTATGATTGCATCTTTCAAGACAGTCATTTGAAATTGATCTCTGTTTCCATTTATGTTCAAACTCAAAACGAAATCAGCTTTTGTTTTGATCTCAATTATCTTTGCCCAAAGATATTCATTACTACATTTTGTTGTTTCCTTTACGCATAATCGAATATATATTTCATTTTCCTTCGTTTGGTTCCTACCAATTACACTATAAATGACAATTGAAGTACATTTGCATTTATCTAAGCCAAGCTTGTTCTTTATTTTATATAATCTGGAGTCAACCTTGCTTATAAAGTCTTCGAACTGATCAACATAACTTTCAAAGAACAGTCGTATGAGTAACTCCAAACACTGGCCGAAATCAATGAACGTGATACATTTTCCATGAACGGGAATAGTATACTTTGGACAGATCAAGTGTCGGCAACGACCCTGAAAAAAAGTGTTAATTATTTCTATGTTTTGCAACTATTTCCATAAATGTTTAGCAAGCAGCAGTGATGTGATCTTGTTTTAAGGGTGACTGCTTCTCAAAGAATCGTGGCTTCAATTGTTTCAATTTGTCGAGGCAATTATACCTTATATGACACATATAAGCCGTGGAATGTTCCAACCAGTGGACTAGAGAAATGTTGAAATAAGCTTCACTATTTCAGGTATTGTTGTTCAACTGAACTAAAATTGTTCTACTTTTAAGCTAAAGGTATTTAACTGCTAAAATGATTATTGGCGGCAAAATCATTTTTTTAATGATTTACCTATGTGTACCAGGCTTATTAACTATTTTTATTAATTTTTTAGTATATCTTTATTAACAATTTATTATATATACATGTAAATATAATGTAAATATAAATAATTGAAAATATGAAAACAATAAAGTACGCCGCAAACGGCAAATTTCATAAAAGATGTTTCGGGCTTGATAATTCAATTTTTTTAATGAATCGTTGCAGTGTGATTACAGAACGCCTGCGGTGTATTTTTGGAACGCCTTGCTGTTGAATATGTAATAAAATCGGTGTTTCGAAAACCATCCGTTATTTACATTATTCCAAGCATCATGTCTTCTAATTATTTCATGTGATGAAGCTATCCAAAATCTAGCTTAAGGAATATCAGTGGTTCTACTCAGGTGCCCGTGTATGTCTGAAATAACGTTACACAGGGGTCTTTCTCCGCCAGTAAGCTTGAAAGCCACCATATAACCTATAATGTGTTGATGAGACGTACAACCAAATCAAAACAAACAAACAAGAAAAACATCTTGACATGTTACCCCTTGACACCCAAACAATGGTGTTATCTATACACACAGACCCAATGACCCCAAGAACAATAGTATTCATCTACTGGTCAGGATCAAATTTTATACCAGGTTTTGAAGTTCATAAACCAAGACGTTGTAATTTTATTGGTCGGAAACGGGTTACTCTACGGACTGACAGACGGACAAACCGGCATGTGCAAAACAATATCCATACTTCTTCAAGGGGTTATAATAAATGTAACTTTAAGGTTTAATCATTGAATCAACAATACTCAAAGTTTTAGTTGTATAACAAAAGTAAGATAATAATTATATTTACAGATCTAGACTTACATAGAAAGTGTCGAGAATTTCAGCACTCTTGCATGGTCCTGTAAGTATGTCAGTTTTGGATGTCCATATGTCATCATTGATAAGTTCGATAAGAGCTCGATATTCAGACCGATCATCGAAAGAGTTAGAGCATGTTGTCGGTCTGTTTCGTCTGTTACAAAGGAAACAATACGGACTGCTGTATGTGAAATCGAGGGGACGATCTACATTAATGGCGGCTGAAAAGTAAACAAAAACCCACTAGAGCCGGAAACATCAAATATTGTAAATGTATTTCTCATTATCGTTAAACTACTACTTCAAGTGACCTACCCATTAGTATCGAACATTCTTAAGCCTGTTCCAGGAACCTGAAACGGGGCTCACGGAACGTTGTTGGTTCTACTAAGGTGCCCGTTCGTGCCTGAAATAATGCACGGAGGTCTTCCATCCACCAGTTAAGCCGGGAAATCGCCATGTGACCTATACTACGTCGGTGCGACGTAAACCCCAACAAAGCAATCCGAAACTCGACCAGTGAAGACCAAGGAAAGTCCGCACTTTCGTGAATGGTAAGGGTAAAATAAGAAAAGTCTACCATTCATACTTTTCAAGTATGTCATTTTTATCTTATTATTTCAAGACGAACAATTTTGTGAATATTAATAAATTTTGCTCTTGAACATTTTGTTCTCTGCTATATAAATATAAAATTATGTTATACCAGACTTGTCACAGTAACTTATTTAAAGTAAAGCACTTAAATTTGAAAAAAAAAATCTGCAAAGGATTATAAGCAAATTTTTTTAAGTTGTAACGCGTTTCATTTATCTTTCATGTTGCACACACAAAAACAATGATAACCCTAGAAAAAAAAGTGAGGGAATGATCTGAAAATTTGCGCATAGGTTTTTGGACCTAGACCTACATTAAAAGGTAGGCCTACACGAATATCGGGAACATATATCCAGTCCTTAAATCGCTATGGTTGATTAGGATAACAAATATCTAAATCGCTGTATTATATGTATAAAAAGATTAAAATAAAATTCACCTTAATCGTGCATAAGAAATTTAAAAAAAAATAGAAATATTTCTTCATGAATCAGGTATTAAAGTTTGCACTTACTTGTTTCATTAAGACAAAGATTTTCTAGATCTTTGTCGTACACATCCCATTTTCTCGTAACATTACATCGACCTATTACCTTTGTCTTGTCAAAGCAAAGAACACTCCTCACTTCAATATTTCTTGGTCTTTTAAAAAGTACCATGCAATTTGAAATGATGTATTTTGTCATTTCTTCTATATTTTCGTTCGGTAGTGAATACATATTTGTACATTTATAATTTCCAGGTATCTTCATTTCCCATGTTATGGTGCTGTTTTCACCGTGACAAAGTGCACAGAATTTGTTTTTATAAACTATTTTCCCATCCTCAGAAGAAACGAATCGTATCTCTTCAAAAGAGGTTGGAACAGTTGTTTCACATTTATTCTTGATATAATTGTTTTCGTAAGTGTCAGGACAGCGAACTCTTGTGTAATATGAATCGCTCAAAACATCGCCTGTTATACCTTTTGGCGTGTATAAGGCTGGTAGACATTGTTGCCTATGTTTTAAACTTGCTTTGGCAAGCCCAGGTTTGTCCGAGCAACACGTATTTCTTTCAAAGCAAATATCGGTGCATCCACAATAGAGACAGCATGAAGTGTCTCTCCGTTCTAAATTTGTTTGGTTGACGCTACACTTCGGCTCAAACCCACAGACTTCCTCCTCTAAATCCATTCTAATTAGGTGGATTTGTTTAGGAGTAAGAAGAATCAATTTAATAAGATATAATATTATTGTCAGCTCCATGCTTCGTCCTAGCGTATGTGTAGGAACGTCCAGCGTATCAGTTTACTATATTTATCACATTATTATATTATCACATTATTAGCTTGACGTCAGATTCGTATCATAGCGACAGTAAATCCCCTCTTTTCTTGCCAACCAATTACGAACAAGGTAGTTATCTTTCTTTTTTTAAACATGTATTTCCTCACGCCTTTAAACAGTACTAACACGTATGTTTATTAAAAACAGAGAGACAAGGGGAATGCCATAATAATTTGTACAAAACCAATACGACGTTTTAACGGAAAAAGGCTAGACATGAAAACAAAAGAACAAATTCAATGTTGATTGCTGGCATCTATGTACATTCAGAGACGGGCGAAAAAGACTAAACATTCTGTACTAGCGGTTTGCACAAGTGGACTCCTATAGTACAAATGTACACAGTGAAGATCGGTAATACGTGCTTGCATATGTATCATCTAGAAGAAAGTAACAACATAAGTAACGGAAAATGCATGGCTGGCTTTGAAACCAGACAAAAAAGATTTATTAAACATTCGAAAAGTAACCCTACATATTTTTCGAAAAACTCCAGAAAATGGGTCTGAGACACGTAATGCCGATCGGATGAACGGATTATCTTTTTTGTATCATCGGGAAGTTATCATTTCATGTATTTGAGTTTCAGCTTCAAATCAAATGCGCTGTCTGACAGGTTTAAACACCGCTGATCGGTACAAGTGTTACGTGAAAGTTACAAGCGTACGAAAAAGACGGCCCAGATGGGTTTCTAGAGCAGACCTGCATGGACGATAACATATCTCGGACATATAGTTATATCCGGTGCTGAACATTAATAAATGCTTATTATTTATTGATTTATTTATTTGCTCTTTCAATTTTTTCATACGGTACATTAAAAGTGTCTAAATGCACTTCCAGGCATAATAAGCTGTTTTAGACTTTCATTGTTATAAAATATATGCTGTCCAACAAAATAGGGGAGAACAGAACCCCTAAAGAATGCTCAAAATGGCAAATTAAAAATGAGTACTACTTTTGAATTAAAATTATGAAAATGCGTAAGACTTTACTAAGACTATAACTTAATGTTCCTGCATTAATAACGCCATATCTTTTTGCTTCTTTTTACAAATAACGCAAAATTGACCAGGACATTAATAAAGCTAGGTTTACCTCGGCTGAGAGGGCTTCTATGGCCGAGTTGTTAAGGTTGTTGACTTCAGACCATGTGCCTCTCACCGCTGTTGGTTTGATCCGCGCCAGTTTGCTAACGGAACGTCGTAGGTTTTAGTCAGGTGCCCGTTTGTGCCTGAAATAATTCACAAAGGGACATCTGGTGTTTTCTTCCACAAGCCAAGCTTCAAAGTCGCCATATGACTTTTTCTGTGTTGTTGCAATGAAAAAGCCCAACAAAAAAGTGAGTATTTTTTTAAAGATACTTTTGTTCAGCCTGACATCGTGTACACAAAAAAACGCAACTAAACTAAACCAAATCTTACTATGTACGCTTCATTATATGCATTTTTATAAGAGAGAAAGGGACGAGCTGTCGATTGCAATAAACAAACAAATACAGTTTTAGACTGTTAATGAAAGTAAGTAAAAATTTCAACGTTCTTGAACGGTCAATATGAGTTAATACCGCTTAAGCCGTTGCTAAGGAACATAAGAGATGTCGCTTGCATGAACAGACTCATCAAGACAAGTTTGAGCCGTGTCATGACAAAACCAACATAGTGCGTTTGCGACCAGCATCCGCGCAGTCTGATCAGGATCCATGCTGTTCGCTATCAGTTTCTTTACTTGTTATAGGGTCTGTAAGCGAACAGCATGGATCCTGATCAGGCTTCGCGGATGCACAGGCCGGTCTGGATCCATGCTGGTCGCAAACCCATCATGTTGGTTTTGTCATGACACGGCTCATTTGCCTTTCAAGAATTGTCACTTATTTAATATTCATACATGCCCGTGTATTTCACTTAAAGCCCACTGGTGTCACAGCAAATAGGCGTTACAAAATGTAAGCCTTTTACTCTTTACATTTTACATTTTTATTTCATTAGTATAAATATACATAATCATTTAATTAAAATATCCTTATATAAGTATTATAATATTAGAAATTAGCAATCTATAAGTTAAAAAATTATTATTAATTACATATTGATAATGATTCCAAAGTTTTTTTCACCAATCCCTGACATGTTTTATTTCCTCAAATGAATATAACACCTGCTACTCTTTTTATTACTTGTGTTTTTTCTTGATTTCTAATTGAGGGGAAACTTAAGTAATTATGAACTCATTAAACATAGCAGCCGCCATATTTTTCATTTTATTAATTAAATATACTTGTATCTTTTTCTTTTTATTTTCTTTATTGTTATATTTTAATTATTATTTTTTGCCCATAATTTCGCAGGACTTGTGTAAAAATTAGGATTTTTTTGTCCACAACGGTACTTATTGAACATAATGTTTATGATGACATACTTTTTTCTATACTGTATAAATAACTGATTTTTTTTAATATATTAGTTATTTTTATATTTGGCATGGGTAAAAACAACGCTTTAATAAACAACCCACATAAAGTCTGGTTGTTGTTAATTAAAAAAAATAGTTGTTTAAATATAAACTGTAATGCACAAATGAAGTGCTGATATTTTTAAAATAACGCAAAAACAGCATGGATGTGTGTATCAAATTTAACATGAGCCTACATTATATATGTTTATATATTTTCAATAAAGTCACTTTGACTCATATTCATAATTATCGCACGGTGGTATGGCGCTAATAAGAGTAATTTCTTATTGTTTTCTTAATGCTACATTTCCTTTGTTCGTCTATAAGAAGGGAAATACAGGTGAAAGTGTATGGATATGAGGCTACACATATACTGGCAACCAAACAAAAATTCACAACTGAAAAAAAACTTCATGTTGTCTTTAGTTTTGGTGTACCGATATACGAAAATTTTGCTTAGAAAAAGAAACAACTTTTTATCCGGGCAAGTCTTGGCGAAGTATAAGCAGTAGGCAGCAATGTCTGGTAATATGGAACGTGATGAATCGGGCGATTCTTATTCCTAGAGGAGTTTCCGCCCGGACAATAAAAGAAAAGAATAAACCAAGAATAAATGTGAAACTACTGTTACAAGCTTGAAGGTAGAGACTTCGTTTCTGCCGAATCTGGGGATTTTGCCACTGTGGCATCCATAAAAAATGTATGGATATAAAAGTATGCAACGAAACTTTCTTAAATATCTTTTATTATTAATATTATTTGGTAGTGTTGACCAAATGGACAACAAATATTAATTATATGTATGTTTACTAATACAATCATACATGGACAAGTATTAATATCCCATATCTATGAAAATATATCTAATGGAAATAAAGAGTGTGTACAAAACAGTTTATATATTCTCAGACATACTTATATAACAATTTTATACATTTTTGTTACTATGCCCTCCAGCATGTTTCATTTGGATCATACTTTCACGTTCTTGTATATCCGATGAATCAGAATCTAGGTCGTAATTGCTTTTCAAACATGGAGGTACAAAAATGGAAAAAGGAAGTACCGTTTTATCACTGACTGGTTCGGGAAATTCAGGCTGGGTGAAAAGACTAATAATCACGCTCAAAAATATCACCAAAATACAGCCAATCAAATGAAAGTACATGTAAGAAATGGAGTAAAATGTTTCGAGTCCGGTGCGGGCGGTGTGGGCGGTTGAGGCCGTCTGATTCAGAGAAGGCGTAACGTTTGAGATAGTTGTACTAATATTTACAAATGTCTGATTCAAATAATCAAAAACGTTTGAAATATTGTACGTTTCTGAAATAGGACATTGGTCTGTAGGCCCAAGAGGGAGATAAGGCGTTTTTGGGATGGACGCTGAAAAATTCTGACCTATTATCATCCAAAGAACAAGGCAGATTCCAATGAATGTACTCACATTTACTGCCTTTGCTCGAGCTCTTCGAAAGAATACTGAAGTTAGGAAAAGTCCTAATTCTGGGCCTGTTATGGCCCCCATGAAACTGGCCATTATTTGTCCTAATGGACCTTCTACGTTTGAAAGTAAAAATGCAAATCCGACCGATATAAGGCCATAAATAACAACAACCGCCTTAGATATATTAGCCCCCTTTTCGTCTGATATACCTTTCAGAAAAACTTTGATGAAATCTTCGTACGTTACCGCGGAAAGACTACTTAAACCTGAAGAAATTGTGCTGAGCGAAGCTGCTGCTAAAGCGGCTATAAATAGACCTGGTAAACCTGGATAATCATGAAACAACTCAAGGATTGTGAATGGAATGATTTGATTCAAGTTTTCTACTTGACCAGATGCAAGAGGATCACAACCTTTATTTGAAAAATATGCAAATATCCCGAGACCCTGAATCATAACTAAGATCCATGTAAGTGAATATATAGGTGCTGCGATGTAGAATATTTTCCGTGCAGTTCCGATACTCGGAGTTGAGTTGATTCTCTGTATGCCGGCTTGAGTAATAGCTAAATGGAGAAACTGAGAAGGGGCACCAATCACAAGCGTCCAGAACGTATGACGTAATGTTGGATCTGGGTCAAAGTTGAAGAAGTTCAGGCGAGCCTTGCTGAATATGAGCACGTTCGACATGCCTCCAGCGCTTGTTGTAGTTTTTATAAGAACTGAAATGGAATAAATTCACTTTTGCAATGCGTGGGAAAGGAAAGTTTAATTTAGACTACACACACTTGTTTTGCGAAAGAATCATTTTTGGTTGCCTTTTTTGTGTGAAAACCTATATATAGCGTGTGAGTTACGTATATCTGACAAAACGTTTACTAAAACACGCATGATATATGTACGCGCATGCTACATTGCATCATTGCAGCATAGCGTATTTAAGCGTTTGAGTAACGTAATCGTAAATGAATGTATTCCAGTCAACCAAGCGACATACGTTCCCTACGCTTTCTATTTGTCGACATTTCTGCAACCATATCAGAATTGATCATAACCTCTGAATGACTAATTTGAGCGTCAGCATTGCGTATAAGTCTTGTCTCTATCATATAATGAACGTGTACTTAAAACAAAATTAATTTGTTTCAAATTGTGTTTGGTCTAAACTAAGGGGTTCTTACAATGGCTTATGACAGCATGTCTCTTACGTATACGACGTTTATCTTAACTATTGTATTGTCATTTTTCTCAAATGTTCTCATACATTACTGCAATGCGCTACAGTGTAACAGTCCCTTGATTCACCAGCTCTACTACCAACATTATGATAATTCGAATTCTCATTGGCTTAAACTACGGTGTTCCGTTTGGACAATCGTGCTATTTTACTTAGTCTGTAACCGCGATGCACGACGGCACGATGGTGAAAACACAATGGCACGATGGTACGTTGGTGAAAACGCGAGGGTTCGATGATGAAAACGCGATGGTACGATTGTAAAATCGCGATGACACAATCGCACAATGGTAACATCGCGATGTTACATCGCGTTTTCATCATCGTACCATCGCGCCTCCACCATCGCAACATTGCGTTTTCACCATCGTATCATCGCACCATCGCGCATCGTGGTTTTATCATCGTGCCATCGTGCTTTCACCATCGTACCATCGCGTTTTCATCATCGTGCCATAGCGCTTTCACCATCGTACCATCGCGTTTTCACCATCGTACCATCGCGCTTTCACCATCGTACCATCGCGCTTTCATCATCGGGCCATAGCGCTTTCACCATCGTATCATCGCGTTTTCCCCATCGTACCATGACGTTTACACCATCGTACCATCGCGCTTACACCATCGTACCATTGCGTTTTAACCATCGTACCATCGCGTTTTTTACCATCGTACCATTGCGCCTTTACCATCTTACCATCGCGTTTTCACCATCGTGCCATCGCGTTTTCACCATCGTACCATTGCGCTTACATCATCGTACCATTGCGTTTTCACCATCGTACCATCGCGTTTTTTACCATCGTACCATTGCGCCTTTACCATCTTATCATCGCGTTTTCACCATCGTACCATCGCGTTTTCACAATCGTACCATCGCGTTTTCACCATCGTATCATCGCGTTAACACCATAAGAATCTGACATTTTCTATTCGTGTACTTGTCATACTGACTGGAAGGCGACGGTACGATGGTGAAAGCGCGATGGCACGATGGTAAAAGCGCGATGATACGTAAATAACACGATTGTCCAAACGGAACACGTATTAAAAACCTTGTATTCTATGCAGTTTGTACGGCATAACCAAGGTACACAAAAATAACCCATTTATTTATACATCATAGACGATTAAGTATTGCGTTATCTTTTTTACGTGCGTTTCTTTTCTGCGTTTCTTTGAAAACAATATAAAGTTGCTGGGGTTTCCTATGAACTTATCGTCAGTAACGATGTGTGCTATTATAAATTCGTTGTACTAGTTGCTGACGGTCATATTAATCTCTTTCTGGCTATATCTCCACATATATCCCGTCAGTAACTTGTATAGCATAGTATATAACTGATTTCACGGCTTGTTAATTTCAGATATAAAGTCTCATCAACAATTTCAATTTCTAACTCATTTCAATGGGGCATGACCATTTTATCTTTTACGAGTTATGCATCATAAAGTTAACATCAAAATTTATATATTAACCTTTTTAAGTGTTTTATAGACAACCTTCTACATAGATTTAGGTGAAACGTCATCTTGAGTGAAAAGCTGACGTAAAATACAGGATATGACTATGTCGGTGTAATGTTGAACGATATAAAATCCACATTGATGCGATATATTGATAAAGCACACTAAATACACGATTTACGATGGGTATGTTTAAGAGTTAGCTCATCGGTAACGTTTGGTAGGTAAACTTATCATTGGCATTACATTGGTACCAATATTTACGAACAAAATTATCCATTAATTTACAGTAGTTTTGGAAAGCTTAATTTATGACGTCATTCAAAATGGCGATCTTGATCTGATTTCCATTGTTATATGAAACTTAAAGGCACTCTGAGTGTTTTTAAACAAATAATAGTACAAAATACGATTTTCAATTCATTTCAGAGTTTGTTTTCTAATTATCTTGTGCATTTCTATTTGTTTTTGGTGCCCCAGACATTAATATTTTATGTTTTTTTTTTAGGTTTTTGGACATCAGTGGAGTCACGAGATCCTTAAATTGAACATATAATATTGTTAATTTACAAAATGTAAAAAAGTGCAGAATTGCAAATTTTCTTTTTCCCACTCTTTATAATAGTGCATCTTTCTTGAACCATAGCGGAATAAACATCATATCTACCCTAGACAAAGATAGGTCCTCTAAATAGGTGATGCAGGACAAATAATCAACCCATGATCAATACAAAAAGTTTGACAATTTTACCAGCAGGATATCAGGGCGTCTATAATCCGATCACGATCTTTAATGTGTTTGATAAGAAAGAGCTCAGCGTGGTTCAGGTGGACATGTATATGTACCAATACATCAAAAAAAGTGACCTTTAAAGAATTAAACAGCGAAATAAAATCTGTGTAGATAAAAATGATAAAAACCTAAGGTCGATCACTAAGTTCTTAGACCAGCGACTCATAAACTTAATCTTGATGATAACCTTAAAGTAACAAACAAAGCTGTTACCTGCAAGTATGCCTACAAGCATGACGAGGGATTGAAAGACGTCAGTCCATATGACGGCCTTGAATCCTCCAATGGACGTGTAGATGATGGAAGACGTCGAGAAAATAAGAATTGATGACCACATTGGAAGTTTGGCGACTGATTCCAAGGCCAACGCTGTACCATACATAACTATTCCCATGTAGAACGTATAATGGATAACGCCTAACGTAACGGCAACGTAACGTACAGAATTAGTTTTGTAACGTAGAAAATAGTACTCGTAAACACTGGTGACTTTCAGAGGGTGGAATATTGGTACAACAATAAGCGCAGCAAGTAGATAGCCACAAATGACACCAACACATTGCATGGCATACTGGAGACCGTAGGCGTATGCTTCCGCCGGAAATCCCAAAATTAAGATGGACGACTGAAACGACACAACAAAAGACAATCCCACTGGCAGCGAACTCAGTTTCCTATCCCCAAGGAAATAATTTTCCGTCGTGTTATGTTTTTTATCCCGTAATGCGAAAAACACTCCTATTGCAACAGAAATAAATATAAGAAGTCCAAAAACAACAAAATCCGGCACAGAAAACGACCGCGCGAGCGTTTCAGTGTCCATTGTTCCTTTAAAAAAATGAGAAAGAAAATGTTATACAACAGTTTTGTTTAAGTAAGTTTGTAGCTCTTATATTCGGCTTAACGCAGATTACTTGTATACTACCGCTTAAAGTATAATTGTATACTTTATATAGCCCCATATTCCACGGAGCAAAACAAGATTCATTTATGTAAATCAATTATACAGCAATATATACTGCAATGTATACTCCATTACAATAAAAAGATAAACAGATGGATAACAGATGCGCCTATAACTTTATAAAGTTTTATAAAGTATGTGTACGTATGAATATTGTTGATATGTAAAGTTTTGATTGTATTAAGATTTGTTTTGTTTTGTTTTTGCTTTTGTCCTAAACTATAGTAGCAATGGCGACTTTCCAGTTTTCGTTGGAGTAAAATCAACGTCAGATGTCAATCCGTGCATTATTTCATGCACAAGCGGGTATTTGAGTAGAATAAGCGGTCTGAACCACGTGACCCCGACGATTGAATTCAAGAACAAGTCTGGAGATTGAAAGTACATACTTTTTTCCATACAAATTATTTTCATCGATGACATATGTCGTTGGATATATTGTATTTGCTTTTCTGGATTTATCATGAACATTGGTTCCCAAACACTTGCGTATATGTCATGAGTATTATTCACTGGAAACAAATAATACCAGGACTTCTATACTTAAAGAAAGATCACCTAAAAAATAACGTGATGTTTTTGTCATTTGCGGGAAGCAGAAAAATCGAAAGACCAGCCGGCCTATTCATAACCTTTTTTTTTTTTTCATTATTATCATTAAAATGATAGACTTTTAATTTTCTAATGTCTCAGAATATGACTTTGAAGAACTAGTTATGTTACAAAATATATTAAATAAGCTTCCGCGAATATTTTTTCAATGTATTGGTGGGTTTAATGAATACCATATTTATCATGAATACAAGTAATTTCACGTCAGTCGTAAAAATCGAATGATACCCAAATAAAAGCTGTGTAAGAGCACACTTTTATACACCGCTAAAAAGAAAAGGCGGGAAAAGTAAGTAATAATTATTGCACAAAATGTGTAAAAAAGGACACAGTCAATTTGTTTAAACTTACAAGCAAGTAAAGATGTTATCTGTTCTTTCATTCATTGGTATTACTTTATTTTATATTACATTATTTTATGAGATATCAACACTTTGAGCACTGAACCTTGCGATTTTAATTGTGTTTCATTTCGTTTTATATGTCGCGCTTCATATGTATCAATATACCGGTAATATAATGGTAACATCAGGGTCAATGTAAAGTTGAATAATATGGTAAAATAAGCATAAAATACTAGTATGTATAGAATCAGTTTGGGAAATAATGAGTTATCATCACTCAAATCCATGAACGTTAATAAATAGGCGCTGCGATATAAAATACATTCCGTGCAGTTCCGATACTCGGAGTTGAGTTGTATGGAGGGCGTTCGTTGCCAAAATTCCAGACATGTAAAGTGTTCCTTTTTAAAATGACTTTTGAAAATGCGAACTTGTATGCCTACCACTTTTATTGTATGCCTCTTAATACAATCTTTTAATTGAAGGTTACCGCCTTTATATAACAAGTTTACATATATATCGTAACAACTGACCTAACATCTAAAACGACAACAAATTTACAAGTTCGAATCTTCCATTGCATGCAATACATACGCATGTTTGCACACTTATAGATCTGTAATATACAAATGAAATGTAAAACTCGAATACGAAAAATAGAGTTTAAGAAAACGTGTTACAAGTTGTAGAACTACAAGAGTACATTAACACAGTGACATGTTTAAAATGACAAAAGTAGATTCACAAAGTTAAACGATTTTAAGTCAAGCATAACGCCCCGCCCCTCTCGGAGTATTTACGACCTTCTATTGCGGACAGGTATAAAACGGCGCCTCTCCCATATTTTTATATAAAACTGAAGGACAACATACGGCATTTTTCATAACATATATATGTTACAAAAGTTTTGTCACTAGCAACATCACTTGAAAATTGCTGATTTTACCATTTATGATGAAGATAACTTGTGCATTACCTTATTATTTAACATCGTGTTCTTATCAGTTACAAATTATTTATCATTTTAGTGATTACCCTGTCCGTGCTATGCCCTGTCCTGTGTTTTGTTTGGGGTCAACCTGGGCTTCTTGCCACTTGTTCTTGTTGCTGGGTCATGTAGGGTTGTGTTCATTGAGCGCCGCCTTTCCTTGTTGATTTTGTTTATCATATATTCCCGAGATACATCGGCGATTTGGAAATTTTTAGGGGAAACAATGACCAACTTCAAGGGAGTAATTTTATTGATAATGTAAAAACCATCCAATATTCTTATTGGTATCATTGAAAAATGTATTGGCACAAATTTCACTTTCAACAAAAACTATGCAAGTATTTGCAAAAATAGGATTTTAAAGCGGCCACCGAGATTTCCTTTCCGAAATCAAGAAAATACTTATCCGTAGCACATATGTACAATCTTTAATAAGGTATTTTCAGTATGAATAAAACTTTTTGCACTTGTTCATTATCCCTCATGTACAGACTAAACTCAACTAAACCGAGTCTGCAATTCTTATGTAATTTTGTAGTGATTAATGCTTCCGAGGGATCATTTTGTTTTCAGATTTTAATACTTCACAACAGCAGGTGCCAAGTGCCGTGTGGCAGTTGTTAAAAGTTGCCCCGTACTTCACTTCAGTGTTTTTCTGGTCCTTCGGGATCATTGATGCCAGCGCTATTAAGTGTTGAGAATTGAGTACCGTTCAAGTCGGTGCTAGGGGGCGTGAGGGATTTTGCAATTGTTCATTATCCCTCATGTGCAGACTCAATCAAACCGAATCTGCAATTCTTATGTAATTTTGTTGAGATTAATGCTTCCGAGGGATCACTTTGTTTCCAGATTTTTAATATACTTGTTCAAAGCTTATGGTCTTAAATTTCATTCAATATTCAATTTCCTTTTTGAATAAAGTATCTAAAGGAAGCGACGTTATTGTTTTCCGAATATATGAGTGTGGATTTAAGAGAGAAAAAAATAACAACGATAAGTTAGAAACAAATTTTTTTTAATACTTCTACATAATTAGTTTTCATTTTTAAGGCATCACTAGAAAGTTCATAAAGGATTCTTGTACTTGAGTCTAAAATTATCAACGCCGCCTTTCCTTGATGATCTTGTTTATTATCAAAATTGACCAAGAAATAAAAAAAGTAAGTAGGGGGCGCCATGTTTTTTTACTGAATTTCAGAGCGTGTTTGTTTTTACTTGGGGATCATATGCCGTTTTTCATGGTATGGCACTTACGTGTCACATTGAAAGTTCCATGATAATCGCCATATTAACACATCTGCAGATGTTTCAAAATTGTACCAGTTCATGTTGAATTTTGCTTAAGCCGGTGCTAGGGGGCGCGGACGATAACTTGCTCTTTCCATTACCGTCCATGAGCAGGCTCAATCAAACCGGGCCTGCAACATTCTCAATTTTGTCGTTTTGAGCGTTCTTTAGGGATTCTTATTTTCTCTATTTTACAGAAAGTAACATGATAAACGTTTTAACGAAAGTTAATTCAGTTTGATTTAATTCTTTTTTATTTTTAGGCATTATATAATTATATATCATAAATCGTATGAAGCACACTTTTATTTCAATACAAAATTATTAAAATATATTACGAACTTAAAAAAAAAAGTTTGGAGGGAACGCCGTGTTTTTCTTACCAATTCGAGAGTGTTATTTTCAGAGTAAAAAAACCTAAACATTCCATACATCTATTTAATTCATTTTTATTTTCGAGGCACTCATAGAAAGCTTATGGAGTAATCTTTCATTTGATACCAATAATATTGGACTTTTAATTGAAATAAAAAAAGTTAGAATGGACGCCGTGTTTTCCTTCACTTTATTGAGAAATAGGAGAGAGGCGACGGGTATTGTACCTGTCCGTACATTTCCGTGATAGAAGATCGCAAATACTAAGAGAAAGGCGGGGCGTCATGCGTGACTTAGAATCGTCTAATTTTGTGAATCTACTTTTGTCATTTTAAACATGTAACTGTGTAAACGTACTGTTGTAGTTCTACGACTGGAACACGTTTTATTAAATTATATTTTCTGCATTCGAGTTTTACATTTCATTTGTGTTTTTCAGGTACAGATATATATCTACAAGTGTGTAAACATGCTTATGTATTATATGCAATGGTAGATACGAACTTGTAAATGTGTTGTTGTTCTCCATGTTAGGTCAGTTGTTAAGATTTACATGTAAACTTGTTATTTAAAAGCGGGTGCCTTCAATTAAAAGATTGGATTAAGAGGCATATCATTTGCTGTGCACGAATGCAATAAAAATGCTAGACATATATGTTCGCATTTTCAAAAGTAGTTTTCAAAAGGAACACATTACATGTCTGGAATTTTGGCAACGATCGCCCTCAATAGAGTTGATTCTCTATATCCCGGCTTGAGTAATAGCTAGATGGAGAAACTGAGATATAAAGGTTTGGAAAGTATGACGTAATGTTGGATCTGGGTCAAAGTTGAAGAAGTTCAGGCGAGACTTGCTAAATATGAGCACGTTCGACATGCCCCCAGCGCTTGTTGTAGTTTTTATAAGAACGGAAATGAAATAGATATGTTTTTGCGTTGCATGTGAAAGGAATATTGGCGTGTGTGGTATGATGACTTAATGCGTTAGAACTATTTTGGTTGCCTTGAAACGTTTTCGCGTTCGTTATTTCTTCCAGCAACGTGTTTTTGAGCCTCGGAAATAGGACAAAGTCACAAGGGTCAAGATCTGGCGAATAACTTTTTCCTGTTTCAGATATTCTCGTACAATGTGTGTGACGAAGCATTGTCATATTACAACCTGGCACCACGGAGACCAGTTGCTGGTCGACAGGTTTGTAAAATTTGGCAATTACAGATTTACCCTTTGGTACAGCATTTTGAATAGCAGGACAGAGATTGGTAAGGAAAATTACATACTTGACATTTTTGACAATCATTAAGCGTTTGACTATGCAATTACTTTGATTTCTTTTGGTTGTCCATATTGTGTTTGTATATTTCGCTTTGGTTCATAAAGTGGACCCAAGTCTCATTCCCAGTGTTGATATTTGCAAAAGATATATTGTTGTATCAAGGGAACTGTTTCAACAATCGTTTGGAGATTTTTGTCCGAGCAAGTGTTTGCTCTTTTGTAAGGAGATAGTGTATCCATCTGGCACTTATCTTTCTCATTTTTAAATCACGTTTGAGAATTGTATGAGCGGCTCCTACAGAGACAACAACACGTTTAGCTTTATACCTAGTTGTAAACCTTGCATCATTGCCAAACAAATCCTTTACTTTTTCAAACATTTGTGACGAAGTTGCAGTTTTCGGACGAAGTGCATGAGGTGCATCCTTTAATGAATCATCACCACTTTCAAATTTCTTCCACTGCCGTGTTACAGATGAAAGAGCAAGTTCATTGTTCCCATACTAAGAATGCATCGGTTCTTGATATTAAACCATATGTGGTCACTGAAAGATTCCAAACCATTTAGCTTTACACGTCGAGTAGATAGCGTTAATCGAGTGGACTAAACTGATTTACACATATACATGTGTTGTATCCACAACCATATATGCGATACATGTACATAGTTCGATAAAAGCGAGAAATTGGCCTAGCTGCTTGCATATTAGAACACACCTCGTAACGTGCATACGGTTGGCATCAAACTGACATTTAATTGGTTTGAATATGCATAATCAGCCTATTACGATATCGTTATATATGTTTTATAATATAGTAATAAACATTCTATGAGTAATAAAAAATATAATTAACTAAATATTGATAATGATTAAAAAGATTTTGCATTAATTCCCAACATGTTTTAATTGCTCACATGTATTAAACACCTGTTACACTCTTTATGACATGTTTTCTTCTCCACTTGTCATTCAGTGGAAACTAATAATTATGTCAGATAAAAAAACACAGACAATCGTCATGTTTAATAAATTAAATAGACTTCTTCCTTTTTTATCTTTCTTTCTAACCTTTGCCCCAAATTGATTAAAATCAGTTCTAAATCATGCTCCGCTTTTAGATCTAAGCGTGACCATATACGAAATAATTTCTGATGACTTTTCACACAGCCAAAAAAAAAGGCGATCTTTCATAATTTTGAAAGCGATGTGGGTTCTAATTTTAAGCCTGGGAAACCAGTGGTGAGTAAGTAATTTTCACGATTGCGAGAACAAACATGGCGTTATCCACATAACCGACAGGTAAACAGGAAAAGCAATCTTGCTTCTTGAAAACTGGCTCTATTTGTTATAGTAATTTGTTAAAGATTACTTCCAACATTTTTTTCTAACAAATAACAAGAAATTGTTTATCTTCCCCGTATAACTGTATTTTGATACTTCTTCTAATGCATATGTAAAAATCGGTTTGATTGCATGGTTAAATAGCTTTTATAAAGAAGGCGAAACATATTCCGTCGTCATTAGATCTACATCAAAGAAATGAGTATAGATCTGAACTTGAGACAGATCGCTTTTGCCTCAAACAGTATAGTAACATAAAGGGTTAATGTAAATGAGCGGATATGTCTAAAAAAATAAAAATTAAAAGATTATGGCGGCCTTTTTTTTCTATACTGCATAAATAACTGATTTCTTATGATATATTTGACATGTGTAAAATCGCTTCAATATGCAACCCACAAAAATTATGTTTGTTGTAAATTAACGATGCATATTGCACATTGTTATGATGCTAATTTAAGTACTTTTTCTTGTTTTCTTGATGCTACATTTTCTTCGTCCGTCAGATAAATAAGGGTGAAAGTGCGTAGATATGAGGTTATAGATACGAGTATACTGACAACCAAAGGAATTCAAACCTGAACAAAATACTTGATATTGTCTTCATTTTGGGTGTACCGATATACAAAGGTCTGTTTAGAAAAAGAAGCAACTTTTTTATCGGGACAAATTTTGCAAAATTAGAAACAGTAGGCAACAAAGTCTACAAGCCTAAAAATATGGCACGTGATGATTCGGGCGATGCGTATTCAATAAGGAGTTTCCGTCCGGATACAAACAGAAAAGAAAGGACCAAGAGTAAATTACGAAATTACTGTTAAAAGGTTGAAGGAAGAGACCTTGCTTCTTTCGACTTTGACGATGTAAAATGAAGAACCAAAAACAAATTATGGAAATAAATGTATGCAACGACACTTTCTTACATAACTTTATTATTATTATTATCATTATTATTATTATTATTATTATTATTATTATTATTATTATTATTTCGTTATCTTAATCAGATGATCAACAAATATGTTCTATTTCTACATGTACTTTCTAAGGCAATCATACCTGTATTATATCTGACATCTATAAAGATATGTTTTATTGAAATAATGTCCATTTACAAATATATGTACTGAGAGAGAAAAAACAATATATACATTCTCTGAAGATTTCTTAAGCAAGTATGCTTAACAAGCATATGTATGTGTAAACAATTCATACATTTTTGTTACTTTGCCCTCGAGTATGTTTCATTTGAATCATACTTTCACGTTCTTGTATATCCGATAAATCAGAATCAGGGTCGGAAATGCACTTCAAACATGGGGGTACAAAAATGGAAAAAGGAAGTACAGTTTTATCACTGACTGGTTCGGGAAATTCAGGCTGGGTTAAAAGACTAATGACCACGCTCAAGAATATCACCAATATACAGCCAATCAAATGAAAGTACATGTAAGAAATGGAGTAAAATGTTTCGAGTCCGGTGCGGGCGGTGTGGGCGGTTGCGGCCGTCTGATTCAGAGAAGGCGTAACGTTTGAAATAGTTGTACTAATATTTACAAATGTCTGATTCAAATTATCAAAAACGTTTGAAATATTGTACGTTTCTGAAATAGGACATTGGTCTGTAGGCCCAAGAGGGAGATAAGGCGTTTTTGGGATGGAAGCTGAAAAATTCTGACCTATAATCATCCAAAGAACAAGACAGATTCCAATAAATGTACTTACATTAACTGCCTTTGCTCGAGCTCTTCGAAAGAATACTGAGGTTAGGAAAAGTCCTAATTCTGGGCCTGTTATTGCCCCCATGAAACTCGCCATTATTTGTCCTAATGGACCTTCTACGTTTGAAAGTAAAAAGGCAAATCCGACCGATATAAGGCCATAGATTACAACAACAGCCTTAGATATATTAGCCCCCTTTTCGTCTGAAATATCTTTCAGAAAAACTTTGATGAAATCTTCGTACGTAACCGCGGAAAGACTACTTAAACCTGAAGAAATTGTGCTGAGTGAAGCCGCTGCTAAAGCAGCTATAAATAGCCCCGGTAAACCTGGATAATTATGAAACAATTCAAGGATTGTGAATGGAATAATTTGATTCAAGTTTTCTACTTGACCAGATGCAAGTGGATCACAACCTTTGTTCGAAAAATATGCAAATATCCCGAGACCCTGAATCATAACTAAAATCCATGTTAGTGAATATATAGGTGCTGCGATGTAAAATATTTTCCGTGCAGCTCCGATACTCGGAGTTGAGTTGATTCTCTGTATCCCGGCTTGAGTTATAGCTAGATGGAGAAACTGCGAAGGGGCACCAATCACAAGCGTCCAGAAAGTATGACGTAATGTTGGATCTGGGTCAAAGTTGAAGAAGTTCAGGCGAGACTTGCTAAATGTGAGCACGTTTGACATGCCTCCAGCGTTTGTTGTAGTTTTTATAAGAACTGAAATGGAATAAATACACTTTTGCAATGTTGTGAAAGGAAGTTAAAGATAGACTACAGTAAAAACCCGCTTTACGACCACCCCGTTTTCGAGACCAACCCGCTCATACGAACGATTTTTCAAAGACCCGATTTTTTTATTATTTATTTTAATGATCGCTAACCCCGACTTTTAGACCACCCCGTTATTCCGTAATACGACCAGTAACTTCAGTCCCATTTCGTAAATTCTGTACATTTGGAAACCCATAAATACGACCGCGGGCACACTCTCACCTAGATATTGACATGCATGAAATCTTTTTGACACGTGATGTAAACAACAGTTGTCCTAGTTTTACGACATTTAACGACATCCAATTTACGGCAGAGGTCAAAGTTACTTTGTATCAAACCCGGAAATGATCAATAATTTCTTAATTTCACACCTTTAATGTCATAACTGGAGGATTAAAACAACAAAATATTGAACAGAAAACTTTCAATAAGTTTTTAGAGGTGTTGCTGCTATCATTATCTCTTTCGTTCCATAATTTTAAACAAAGATAAACATGATACGATTAGGTTTTTGAAGTTGTTATCGGCGATGAAAACTGTGAAAATAATTAAAGGTTAATTGGTCGATGTGCTTTGTAGTAAAATGGTGATTTAATTGAGTAAGTTATGTCATTCTTTTAACACGAATGTAAAAATGTTTTTGTGTTTAAAGACATTCATAATTTATTTTGTACCTCTAAAGAAGTTTAAAAAATTTATAATGTTAAAAAGTAAAAGAAAATAAATGAAAATAAAAAATAAAAGTGTATGCTTAATATCTTCTTATTTGAAATAAGTTAGCCCAGAATTAAACATGTGTACAGTACATGGTATCCCTTAATATATTGCCTGGTTTTCTGTTTGACCAAACTCATTAATGAGACCAACCCGCTATTAAGACCAGATTTGTAAAGTCCCTTCATTGGTCTCATTAGCGAGTTTTTACTGTACATATAATTGTTGTGCGAAAGAACCATTTAGCGTATTTTAGAGTGTGAGTAGCGTATATGTAAATGCAATTCGAGCAAGCTTAGCCTGTCAACCAAGCGACATACTTTCCCTACGCTTTAAATTCGTCGATGATACCTACAATGGAATTATTGAATTCAATTATATACGTTTTCTGACTCCCTTGCCGTAAACGTAAGAATCGGTCATAACCTCTGAATGACTAATTTGAGCGTCAGTCTTGCTCTATCATATAATGAACGTGTACTTAACAGATTGTTACGATGGCTTATGGCAGCATGTCTAACACGTATACGACGTATATTTTAACTATTGTATTGTCATTTTACTCAAATGTTCTCACACATTTCTGCAATGCGCTACAGTGATTCACCAGATCTACTACCAACATTATGATGATGCAAGTATGTATTTCGAATTTTCATTGGCTAAAACACTTTGTATTCTATACAGTTTGTACGGCATAACCAAAATACACACAAATGACCAATTTATTTATACATCGTAAGCGATTAGTTTTGCGTTTGCTCTAAATGACATATATCTAGATAAATTATCATTACTTTAGAACAATAGTTAAAAGTTAGAAAGCTATGATGACGTTGTACTTGATTTTTTTTTATTTTGCAGCACAAGCTTAACTATAGTCTAAAGTCTGACCTCATCTTTTTACATGAGTGTCTTTTCTGCGTTTCTTTAAAAACAAAATAAAGTTGCTAGGATTTCCTATGAACTTATCGTCAATAACGATATGTGTTATTACAAATTCGTTGAAAAGGTTTCTGACGGTCATATTTATCTCATTCAAGCTATATTTCCACATACATCCCGTCAGTAACTTGTAAAGCATAGTATATAACTGATTTCACGGCTTGTTAATTTCAGATGTAAAGTCTTATCACCAATTTCAATTTCTAGTCATGACCATTTTATCTTTTACGAGTTATGCATCATAAAGTTACAATGTATCATCAAAATTTATATATAAACCTTTTTAGGTGTTTATAAAAAAACATTCTACACATATTTAAATAAATGATACGTCATCTTGAGTGAAAAGCGGACGTAAATTACAGGACAGGACTATGTCGGTGAAATGTTGAACGATATAAAATCCACATTTGATAAAGCACACTAAATACACGATTAACGAGGGGTAAGTTTAAGAGTAAGCTCATCTGTAACGTTTTGTAGGTAACCTTATCATTGGTTTTTCATTGGTACCAATATTTACGAACAAAATTTGTCATTAATTTACAGTAGTTTTGAAAAGTTTTATTTATGACGTCATTCAAAATGGCGATCTTGATCTGATTTCCATTGTTAAATGGAACTTAAAAAACAAGAATAAAGATCATAAAGATCAACAAGGCATAGGCAACGTTCACAGGACCCCGCCCCCGGACACACCCAAGCAGGACACCCAGAAGGCACCAAACAAGCACCCGGAGTGGACACAAGGGCGAGACATGTAATTAAAGACACCTTGAGTGTTGTTACACAAATAATAGCACCGATTTATTTCAGAGTTTGTTTCGTAATTATCTTGTGAATTTCTGTTTGTTTTTGGTGCCTCAGACATTAATATTTTATGTGTTTTTTTTAGGTTTTTGGACATCAGTGGAGTCATTGAAAATGTAATATTGCTAATTTACAAAATGTGAAAAAGTGCAGAATTGCAAATTATCTTTTTCCCACTCTTTATAATAGTGCATCTTTCTTGAACCATAGCGGAATAAATATAATATCTACCCTAGACAAAGATATGTCCTCTAAATAGGTGCTGCAGGACAAATAATCTTCCCATGATCAATACAAAAAGTTTGACAATTTTACCAGCAGGATATCAGGGCGTCTATAATCCGATCACGATCTTTAATGTGTTTGATAAGAAAGAGCTCAGCGTGGTTCAGGTGGACATGTATATGTACCAATACATCATAAAAAATGACCTTTAAAGAATTAAACAGCGAAATAAAATATCTGTAGATAAAAATGATAAAAACCTAAGGTCGATCACTAGTTTATTCAGCACCTTAGACCTGCGAGTCATGAACTTAATCTTGATGATAACCTTAAAGTAAGAAATAAAGCTGTTACCTGCAAGTATGCCTACAAGCATGACGAGGGATTGAAAGACGTCAGTCCATATGACGGCCTTGAATCCTCCAATGGACGTGTAGATGATGGAAGACGTTGAGAAGATAAGAATTGATGACCACATTGGTAGTTTGGCGACTGATTCCAAGGCCAACGCTGTACCATACATAACAATGCCCATGTAGAACGTATAATGGATAACACCTAACGTAACGGCAACGTAACGTACAGAATTAGTTTTGTAACGTAGAAAATAGTACTCGTACACGCTGGTGACTTTCAGAGGGTGGAATATCGGTACAACAATAAGCGCAGCAAGTAGATAGCCACAAATGACACCAACACATTGCATGGCATACTGGAGACCATAGGCGTATGCTTCCGCCGGAAATCCCAAAATTAAGATGGACGACTGGAATGACACAACAAAAGACAATCCCACTGGCAGCGAACTCAGTTTTCTATCCCCAAGGAAATAATTTTCCGTCGTGTTATGTTTTTTATCCCGTAATGCGAAAAATACTCCTATTGCAACAGAAATAAATATAAGAAGTCCAAAAACAACAAAATCCGGCACAGAAAATGAGCGTGCGAGCGTTTCGGCGTCCATTGTTCTATCTAAAAAAAACGAGAAAGAAAATATTATACAAGCTAGTTTGTTTACAAGTGTTTGTAGCTCTTATGTTCGGCTTAACGCAGATTACTTGTATACTGCCGTTTAAAGTGTTATTATTTACTTTATATAGCCTCATATTCCTCGGAGCAAAACAAGATTCATTTATGTAAATTATTTACTAGTATACAGCAATTTTCAAATCCATTACAATAAAAAGATAAACAGATGGATAACAGATGCGTCTATAAGTTTTATAAAGTTTAAGTATCAAATTGTGTACGTATAATTCTTGTTGATATGTATACTTTTAATTGTGTTAAGATATTTTGTTTTGTTTTCGCTTTTTTCTAAACTACAGTAGCAATAATAAGGTCCGATGGCGACTTTCCAGTTTTCGTTGGAGTAAAACAAACTTCAGATGTCATTCCGTGCATTATTTCATGCACAAGCGGGTACTTGAGTGAAAAAAACCGATCTGAACCACGTGACCCCGACGATTAAATTTTAGAACATGTCTGGAGATTGAAAGTACATTTTTTATTCCATACAATTTTTTTTTTTCATCGATGACATATGCCGTTGGATATTTTGTATTTCCTTTTCTGGATTTATCATTAACAATGGTTCCCAAACACTTGCGTATATGTCATGAGTATTATTCACTGGAAACAAATAATACCAGAACTTCTACACTAATCTTAAAGAAAGACTACCTTAAAATTTACGTGATGTTTTGTGATTTGCAGGAAGCAGAAAAATCGAAAGACCGGCGTATTCATAACCTTTTTTTTTTTCATTATTATTATTAAAATGATAGACTTTTAATTTTCTAATGTCTCAGAATATGATTTTGAAGAACTAGTTATGTTACAAAATATATTAAATAAGCTTCCGTGAATAATTTTTCAATGTAGTGGTGGATTTAATGAATACCAAATTTATCATGCATACAAGTAATTTCCAGTCAGTCGTAAAAATCAAATGATGCCCAAATAAAAGCCGTGTAAGAGCACACTTTTATAAACCGCTACAAAAGAAAAGGCGGGAAAAGTAAGTAATTAGTATTGCACAAAATGTGTTAAAAGTCACAGTCAATTTGCTTAAACTTACAAGCAAGTGAAGACGCTATCTGTTCTTTCATTCATTGGTATTACTTTATTTTATATTACATTATTTTATGAGATATCAACACTTTGAGCACTGAACCTTGAGATTTTAATTGTGTTTCATTTCGTTTTATATGTCGCGCTTCATATGTATCAATATACCGGTAATATAATGGTAACAGCAGGGTCAATTTAAAGTTGAATAATATGGTAAAATAAGCATAAAATACTAGTATGTAGAATCAGTTTGGGAAATAATGAGTTAATAAAATAAAGTAATGACTTAAGCAGTGTCTGAAAAATAAAATACGTTGTCTTCTTACTCTGAAACAAACAATCAAAATTGCCGGGGGCTGACTGAAAGGGAATAAACCTTCGTTTTTTATCATATTCGTACTCGGTTATATAGTTTTTCTATCAGCTTATAGCTTCACAATCGGAGTAAAATGTTATCTAAAATGTATCTGGAAAGCTAGAAATAAATTTGAAAAGATGAAACTAAACAAAATAGTTGTAATGCACGGTTTGGCAAAAGTGAATTCATTTTTCTTTTCTTACTTTTTTCTGACCACTTATGTTGTTCTGACTTCTCGGCAACAATATAAATACGTACGACTATGTAGTAAATTATGTTATTGGAGTAAATTTTAAAAGAAAAAAAATAGTCGGGATTCGCCTTTCGTCAGAACTTTAAGTGCTTTGATAGTTACGCTTCGAAAAGTGCTACCCGACCTTTGGCGTTTAATTATTGAGTTTCTTTCTTGCATTGATTGTGCAAATCATACCATGAACAACCGTAGTATTTTTTTTTCTATCTTTACAAATTTTATAACATGAGAAACTCGTGTATAGTGACCTTAAAAATGACATATGAAATAAATCTAAAACAAATGAACTCTAATTCTTCATATGTTTAACCTGAAATCTAGACCATGGTCTGTGTCGTAAGAATAACGAAATTTCCATAACGAAATAAAAGAAACATTAAGGGTCCTCTATTTAGCGTGATCAAGAGGTGCATGACGACTGGTTTTTGTTCGATTTAATCGGATGCTTTAACACAAACCAATTCTTTTTTTTTTTTTATTTGTTTTTTTTTTTTCAAAAAGACTAGACTATATTTTGTCATTCTTAGTCACTGTTCTCAAAATGCTTCACGTTTTTTTTTGTTTGCTTTTTTGCGATTTTTTTGTCTAAAAGACAAATGTTTTACAAAAGACGAAAAGATACCTTTTCGCCTTAACAACAACTTTAAATAAACCGAGAAAAGGTTCGGCGAAATAAACGTTTTTATTTTCTTTAATCTTTGTGAATAAAATAAATTGATTTTGTTAGACTGTCGTATTTAATTGAATTAAAATCAATCGACTTGTACACCATGATCTCACCAATTGGAGGCCATTTAACCTTTCCGTACGAAATAGCAGTGCTCGGGCACGTAAACAAAATAAAATGATTGTAAAGAAGCTTTAATTTGCGGCGCACAATTATGAAACAGTTTCATAATATTCTGGATTTCAGGTTAAGGATATTAAATTGGTTGATACAAAACTATTTATCAGCGATGATTTTTTTCACAGCACAAAATCAACATTAAGGTTACGCGGATGTGATTTCCCGTGCACTTGTTACCTAGTTATAATGTAAAAAAGATAATAATTACCATATACATGAAGATAAAGCTACAAAAATAATTCAATATCATACATTATGCTGATTTGAAGCAGGCAATGAAATAAGAAAAACAACGTGTTGAGGGAGATGCTGCGAGCGATACTCTTCTTGATGTGGCGAAGATTAAGCTTAACAAATCCCTTGCTACAATTACTCATAATAGAAACATATTGAAACAGTAATAAATACATGTTATTTCATTTAATGTTTATATTATTCAACTCATTGTTATATTTCAGTTATTTATCAACTTATTTGTTAAAATTTGAATCATATTGTATGTGCCGAGATATATGTGTTTTACATTTGCACTTGCCTAACAGTGACGCTAAAATGCAACACAAACATGACAATTACCCAATACAAAAGCGAAAGTAACGATGTGAAAAAGTATTAATGCTTAAAAGTAAATATTAAACAAGAGGGCCAAAATGGTGCTAGATCGCTCAATTGACCCATCGAACTCATCCGAGCAATTACTTCGACATGCATTCTGACCAAGTTTGATGGCAATTGAGTCCAAAATGTACGTGGCTACTAGAGTCTTAACAAGGTTTTTCCATATTTCGGCATTGTGACCTAGCTTTTATCCCCAGGTGTCCCACATTTAAGCTTGACCTAAAAATCATCAAAACAAACTTTCAGACCAATTTCCAGTATATTTGGATAAATACAGAAGCAATTAGAGAATTATCAAGATTTTTTCTATTTTTAGGTTCTGTGTTCCAATTTTTCATCCGAGATAACCAATTTTCAAAGTAATTCGAAAAATTACCTAGACAAGCATCCTAACCAAGTTTGATGACAATTGAGTCAAAAATGTTACCACTAGAGTGACCATAAGTTTGATCCATACTTGGGCGGTGTCTTAGTTTATGGCCCCAGGTGACCCATATTTAAACTACACCTAGATTTCATCAGACAATTTCCAGCATATTTGAATCAAAATAGTAGTAATAGAGAGTAAACAAGGTTTTTTTCCCATTTTTTTTTTTGCTCCTAAGACCTAGTTTTTCATCCTAGATAACCCATGTTTAAAGTCATCCGAACAATTACCTAAATAAGCATCCTGACCAAGTTTGATGTCAATTGAGTCTAAAAAAGTGAGCACTAGAGTTTTAACATGTGACCCATATTCAAATTTTATCTAGAAATCATAAAAAAACACTTCCAGACCAATGCCCAGGATATTTGGATCAAAACAGTACCCACTAGAGTGTTAACAAGATTTAATTTTTGTATTTTTAGTTCTTGTGACCTAGTTTTCCATCTGAGTTGACCCATGTTCAGACTAATCAGACAAATATCCTGACAACGTTAGGTATGATTGAGGCAAAAATGTGACCACTAGAATGTTAACGAACAAATGTGGACGGACGACGGACATTCAACGATCCTAATAGCTCGCCCTGAGCCAGCTCAGGTGAGCTAAAAATTCTTTAAAACGACATAAAGATACGAAAACAAAATTTCTCATTAAGTTTTTGATAAAGTACCTGAACTATTTTAATCGGTGTATCATAAGATATTTTAATTAAAACGTGCTATTGTCAAATGTGTTTAAATATAATGTTTATTTGTGTTTTAGTTTTATTAAAGCACGACGTTTACCTCTTTTTTTTCTTTTTTTCGCCTCTAATCAGAGTACGCTTGCACTTGGAAAGTAGTTTGTGTATGTATACACTCAGCTTAAATATTTAATGTAAGAGACTTGCATATTAAATATCAAACTATTTGATTGAAATACCATTTCATCATAATAAAGCGTAAAACATACACAACTTGAATGGCTGTCATAATATTTATAAGTCATATGTATGACAAAAACAAAAGACTTCATCTAGGCAGCTGCCTACAACAATTCCCACGATTATAAGATTGTAAGACACATTAATCTTACAATTTTTATTAGCTTTTTTGTCCTCTTCAACAGTAATTGGACTGTGTATATGGATATATGATAGGTATAATCCATTTAGCAAGCATTCCAACTGTATGACGGAGTATTTGCACCATGCAGTCTTTTTTTCGTCAGGATAAAGATGCAAGAAATTTACCAAATATACACAGAGAGAAGTAATCAAGATGTACTCAGAAAGAAATAACCAAAATCTGCTGAAAATACAAAATTGATCGCCGAGACCGCAATAAATTTGGAGGGGGAATTCTTGTTTATTCACGTGATGATTTGCCATTCCATGGAGCCAGAAAATTTTGAATGCATGTGTTTTGAACTATCTTTAAATAAAAGAAAGTGGTGTATCCTTGCTCTTTACAAACCTCCTAATATCAAAAATGAGGATTTTACTATTACTTGCACTAATGTTCTTGATAGAATTTTAATACAATATGATAACATCCTGCTTCTTGGTGATCTGAACTTTGACATGAACAGGCTTGAAAAATCATCCTACCTTCGCGATATTTGTGATACATATAACCTTGAAATTGTTGTAAAAGGAAACACATGCTTTATGAAAAATGCAAGTCAATTGATGTTATTCTAACTAACAGATCAAATTTTATTTGTAACACAGAAAATTTAGATGTTAGTATCAGTGACTGTCACAATCTAGTAGCTACTACAATTAAAGAGCAGTGTTGTCAAACAAAACCGAAATATGTTAAATTTAGATCATACAAACATTTTAATGAGTCTGTTTTCAACACTGAACTTAGCAAAATTCCATTCCATATTGCAGATATTTTTGATGATATTGATGATTCATACTGGGCTTTTGAAACACTTTTCAAAGAAGCTGTGGATGAACATGCTCCAATAAAAGAACACAAACTAAGATCACAAAAAGTTCCTTTCATGAATGGTGAATTAAGAAAATCAATCTATAAAAACAGGAACTAAGAAATTGCTATTTCAAAAACCGTAAAAACAATAACTGGGAGACTTTCCGCAAACAAAAAATTTGGTCACAAAACTAAAAAGAGAGTCAATGGAAAAATATTTCTTTGAAAGGTGTAATGAAGGTCCAAAATCAAGTCACTTCTGGCCAACAATTAAACCATTTTTGACATAAAAATCTACAGCAAAATCTGACAGCAAAATTATTCTTAATGAAAATGAGACCCTAATATCAGACCAAAAGGAAGTAAGTAATATTCTGAATGATTTTTATGTGAATATTGCTTGTGATATTGGTTAAAAAACTGATGCTGATATTGATGAAACACATCCAAGCATAACACAAATATCTGAAAATCATCCCTCAATTGATACCTTTCAATTTGCTCCAGTGAGCACTGATCAAACTTTTAAATTGTTGAAAAGTTTAAATTCAAAAAAGGCCATTGGTGTGGACAGCCTACCACCAAAAATAATAAAGCAGGTGCGTATGCCCTGACAAATCCTATAACTTCGTGTCGTTATAACTTATAACGTGTCGTTGCCCTGTCCTTTTTATGTTTGGGGTCCGCCTGGGCTCCTTGCCATTGGTTCTTGTTGCTGGGTCATATGGGGGTTGCGTTCATTGAACGCCGCCTTTCCTTGTTGATCTTGTTTATCATATTTTTCGCTTATTAATAAAAGCTTTCAAACATCTCAATTTCCTTCAGCTTTAAAACAAGCACAAATTAAACCTCTGCTCAAAAAGGATGATCCTTTCCAAAAGAAAAATTACAGACCTGTCAGTATCTTACCTACTATTTCACAAGTTTTTGAAAAATCTATTAGTGCTCAACTTAGCATACATTTTGAAAACATTTTTCATGATTTTCTATCAGCATTCTGTAAAAATTTTGGCTGTCAAACAACATTACTGCGCCTCACTGAAGATTGGAAGAGAGCATTAGATAGAAATGAATATTTAGCTGCCATACTCATGGATCTGTCTAAGGCTTTTGGCTGTCTTTCGCATGACCTGATTATTCTTAAACTTAAGGCCTATGGTATGTCTGATGCCTGCAAAGTTTTTGTTTAAAAGACAGCAACAAGTAAAACGAGGTACAATCTGTAGTGAGTGGAATAAAATAAACAAAGGGGTTCCACAAGGGTTAATTCCTGGTCCCCTCTTATCTAAGATTTTCTTAAATGATATATTTATTTTATTTTATTAAAAATGGTTCTGTTAATAATTATGCAGATGACAATACCCTCTCATTTAATCATATTAATGTGGAAACTCTTAAAAGCAAAGTACAAGATGAATGTGTTGTCATGATTAAATGGTTTGAAGACAATCTTATGCAAGCAATCCCTGAGAAGTTTCAGGCTATATGTATAGGCAAACAAACCTGTAAAAATGTGTCTAACTTCCAGATTCTTGATGCCACTATTTCTTGTGAATCTCATGTAAAACTACTTGGTATTGAAATAGATTCCCTATTAAATTTTGATATTCATATCTCAAATGTTTGTAAAAAGTCTGCAAGAAAAATTAATGTATTAACCAGACTATGTCATCTACTTAATCTGGATGCAAAAATTCTTATATACAAAAGTTTTATCAGATTTAACTTTAATTTTTGCCCTTTAGTCTGGCTTTTTTGTAGCAAAGACAATACAAACAAATTGGAAAAACTTCAACATAGAGCTCTGAAAATAGTTTGTAATGACTTTTATCAACTTTTGAAGATCTGCTTAAACTGACCAATATGCCATCACTCCATATCAATAGAATTAAACAACTCGCTTTTGAAGTCTTTAAATGTCTTAACAGCATTTCACCTAAGTATGTTCAAGAACTTGATAATGTGCGTTCATCAAATTATAATTTTAGATACCAAAATACATTAGATGTACCTAAAGTACGCACAACCAATTATGGTAAAAAGAGTTTTCGCTTTGAAGCATCTAAAATCTGGAATAGTTTACCTAATGATCTCAGATGTACATCTGAGTTAAATGAGTTTAAACGACTAATTGAAACATGGAGTAATGACAAGTGTGTCTGCTCTTTGTGCATTTAAACTTAATGTTTCTATTTCACTTGATTCCTGTTTTTGTTTGTAAATAAATTTAGTTATCTTTTCCTTGAATTATGTACTATGTATTTGTATATATGTAAATTATACTATACCTTCATTAGACATGAATGTATTTTCATAATGCTCAGATTTCATAACAATGACTATATGAATTAATTGTATGTATTATTATCTTATGGTGTCTGTTTATTTTTGTTGCTGTTTATTTTTGTTTCTTTGTTCCTTATTATTATTTTATATATTTTTGTTCATGTCGGATACAAGCTTAAAGCTTATGTTTTGTACTGTTAACCATAACCGACTATAAATAAAGTTTGTCTTACTGTCTTACTGTCTTACAAGTTGTTAAGGTTCAAACTATTCCCTGTGTGTTCATATTTCGCCCAGTACTTTTGATTTTTTTCGACGAATCTATCAACCTGGCTAAGGGATGGTCAATATTTCTACTCCGACACCTGCTCGTGTCCGAAAGAATGCAGAGTGGCACCTGAGGCCATTCTCTTCCAGTAAAGCTAGAACGTTGACTGCCTATAACGTAGGTTTAACTCAAACAAAAAATAGATACTGTATGATTAAGTATAAAACGAACGACTGAAATAAACGAGTTATATAACATATAATGTAACCAGCCATGAACACACACTTTTATCGAGTTCACGTGTACTCAGAGTTACGAAACGATATTTTATGACTGAAACATTAAACAGGATAGGATTTATAACGAGATGAGTTTTTTATATATTCACGGCCTAATGTTACGGGATATATTTTTTATGTTCTATTATCGTTATTTTGATTTTATCAATTTTAAATTAATTTGATATCAATAGTAAACTTTAGATCATTCTTGACTAGGACTGCTTATTTGGAACACCTAGACAATAATTGATAGTCATCACAGATTTAAAACGGATTTATATTAATTTCAACATGTAATCTTTGTATTATAAAAATGCGTTGAGAATATATATATATTACCATCCACAGGGAAATATAGTATATTTAGGTAAAATTATTATTGAAAAATTAAAAAAATATATATATCTGATTAAAATAAAGACTTAAAAACGTTGCTAAAATATGAGTAAAAAGTAAGAGTCAGTATAAAACTTCTTATTGCTCCTTTGGAAAAAAACTCGACAAAAATCTTAATCAATATATCGGAAATATACATTTTTATCAATATATTGAACCTATACATTTTTTTATCAAATTTTATAAAAATTTGAGCAGCATATTTATGATATAAAATCATAAAAAGTGAGTTACGTGATCTTTAATGAAATTCGAAGAGAGGCACTTCCTGTAAATATTTCATGTATAAGTCGAACAAGATAACGTTTGAGTTATCCGGTAGAACCATTATTACATAGCCGGTTGTACAAGTTATTTAATCATCGCATTCTGCACTATTATTGTAATATAATTGAAAACACGTTACCCGAGTAGTAAACAGGTTAAGAGTTAGAATGTGCAACAGAGCATATGATATTAACCTATTTTTATAGTTTTGATAGTTTGTCAGGAGAGTGGTTAATTACTATTTCGTAACATTATTTCATTTTAATCAATTTCATGCTTTGAAGTTCTGAAAATTAAAATAAAATTTTTTAAATGTTAAGAAAAAAATGAAATATATTTGATCTTTTAACAATGACTGTCGTTAAACAGATTATATAGACGTTTTTACTTTATTTGAAACCCTTATTTCACTTGCCACATTTTAGACAAGTTTTGGCACACTTGTTCATTTATTTCTTTGTTTATTCAGTCAGTTATAAACACCATGGCCCCAGTAATCGGCTGTGTTCACTTTTAACTCTGTGGAAAACTAAATGCTGTAAATTTACCTGGTATATATGATTTTGTTTGTTTGTTTGTGTCATTTTACGCCTTTTTCCAACAGTATTTCAGTCATATAGGCGTGTAGTTTCCTAACCATCGTTCCTGGAGAGTTACAGCAGTACTTGACAACCTTCCTCCGCGCTAAACTACCAAAGCATCTCCCGGGGATCGAACCCACGCCAGCGAGGTAACTGGATTAGAAGTCATCGACTCTAACCACTCGACCACGAAATTCACGAAGAACTAAAATCCAGTAAATTTAAAACTATTTTAAACAAAAAAATGAAATAAAGTAAAAATGCCTTTCCAGATTTCGAACCAGGGTCTCTGCATTTCCGAACCGAACACTCCACTACTCTATGTATATGTTAGTGTTCATCCGTGCTGTTCTACAGAAATTAGAAACTTCGACGGGAGCCATAGCGACAGGAGAATATTTCTAATTTTTGTAGAACAGCTAAGGATGAACACTAACATATTTAGTTTCAAGCTTTATTTGGACCTTGATTACGTCACTACGCGGTACTATGAAGCACTATGAAAAATAGAAGGCTACTATGAACGGATTTCAATATAGTATCGACTTTTTTCTTCTATGAAAATTAACACGCATAATTTTTAAGAAATACAGCGTTTTCATTGAATGACAAATAAAGCTGGACACTAAAATCAGATTCCTCACAGCGATTACCTCCCTTTACAGATTTTAATCACTGCCTTCGCAGACGCCACATGACGATGAAAGTCACATGACGTAACGTCGAAATTCAAATGTAAATATCGATCGTTACATAGAAAATCTAACGTCATTTTTCTCTTTCTGCTTTATTTTTAATTTTCGTACCTACGTTCGTTATAGTTTATCAAAAATTATCAAATGTATACAAAATAATAAAAACTAAATTCAAAAGCTAAAAAATATAAAATATCAGAAATTCTGATATATATCAGACCGTGATGGCAGATATCTATGTGTACTGATACGGGGAGATAACTGCGTAGGAGATTGCTCTTTAATATGGTGGCTGATTTGGAACGCTTTTGTGCGTCGTGTTGGCGATGGCGACAAGACAAAGCGCCCATTGTCAGACTTTTGTCTTGTCGTCATGTCGCTAAGGATGTACGCCAAACGACACGTTGTCGTGTGGCGTGTTATCGCGATGTCACAATGTCGCTCGGTTCAAATCGAAGCATTGGCTTATAAGCCAAGCGACAGGGTGACATCGCGAAAACGCGCCGTTTCGCGTTTTGTCGTGTTGTCGCTAGCGACAAGACATAAAGGCGATAATGTTACAGGTTGCGTTGTCGCTATCGACAACGCAACGTGCAATGTACCAAATCAGTCGCCATACTATAACGCTATTATTATATTGGCTGATTTGGAACGCTTTTGTGCGTCGTGTTGTCTAGCTACAACACGACAAAGCGCCAAACGGTACGTTGTCGGACTTTCGTCTTCTCGCCATGTCGCTAACGATGCACGCCAAATCGCGCATTGTCGCTTGGCTCAAATCAAAGGATTGGCTTATAAGCCGAGCGGCAGGGCGACATCGCGACAATGCGCCGCATGACAACGCGCCGTTTGGCGTGCATCGTAAGCGACAGGACGACTAGACGAAAGTCCGACAATACGCCGTTTAACGCTTTGTCGTGCTTTCGCTAACGTCAACACGACGCACAAAAGCGTTCCAAATTAGCCACGATAGTTAAGAGATAAATAGTTTTCTTCTATAAATATAAAAATTATCAACATCCCTTGAGTGTCAATTGATATAAACATATAAAGAAAGGAATAGTGGATTCGAACTATACTTTTCATAGCGATTGTTAATTTATAGATGCTATATAAACCCTTATTAAAGTAACATGAAAATTGGAAATCCTTCATAAAAAATAGATATATTAAATTATATTACATCTGTATTGGATAGTAACTCTGTGACGATTTTGGAAAAGTTCAATTCCTCAAAGGTCAAGTCACCTATCAATCACCGATATAGTTCGAATACCTAATGTCGCCAACCGGGTCAGCAACGTCGTTGGTTCAAATCCCGTTAATCGCCAACCACACAAACAACCTTGCTGGTTCGAAGCCTTTAGTCGCCAACTGTACAAAGTAAGTGGTTGGTAAAACAATGCTGTGAATTTGATTTCGACATGTTAATTTGTCGTATGCTATGACACAATAAATTGCGTGTTATGAAATGAAATTAAAAGACTTGGTGAAAATAAAACATGTTTATTCCTTTTTAGCCAAACAGTTAAAACTACGGGTTTAAGTGATATTTTCACATCACATTCACGCGTCGTTGAAATGAAAATTTCAGATACAATGCATACAATGTATTTGGAAGATGGATGAATACATGCAACAATAATTCAAACAACAAGATGAAAACAAAATTATGGCAACATATCAATAAGAGACAATTACTCAAGACATCTTATATGACAAAAACATATTGGGTTCCTAACACAAATACAAAGAAAAGCAACAACCTAAAACTATTACATAAAGAACATTCTCGTCAAATTATACGAAATCATCCTTGTCTGTTAGTTAAAGTTATAAAATAAGTCAAACAAAGATCATTATAATAAATTTCACATTTTTTCATGATATTCAAAATTTTGCTAGAAAAGAATACTGGTTCCACAGCAGTTTCTGGTCTCTAGCAGTTTTCCGGCCGTTTATCATTTTCGTTCACGAAATTTTGATTTTATAGAAACCATTTACAATTTGGCCGTGGCAAAACGTTATGAACAGTGACAGTGATATTTTAGTTAGTGATTCCTGTTAGAATGTCCTGTCATAAATATAACCGTGTCGCTGATTGTTTCAATTAACAACGGCATAAAATAAAACCCTAAGAACGCACTTTTATGCATGCGCGAAAAAAGAAAGACTATATTTCATTCAACAAATTAAAACCATTCATACATGCATTCAGCAACCGTAATCCAAACGCCTCTCACAGAAATCTGATGAGAGTTAGTGTCCTTGGAAATAAACGAAATATATAGCTGCTCCCTGATCTTGTATTTTACACAAACCGGTCTTTGTGTCGGTTACAACTTTCCATTTGCATCATTCCTTCGCGTTCATACGAATCTGTAGAATCATCACAATCGGAAGTGTTAACGGAACATCTCCTCTTCAAACATGAAGGTAAAAATATGGACAACGGAAGTACTGTTTTCTCGCTGACTGGTTCAGGAGTTTTCGGCTGAGTAAACAAACTTATAATTGTGCTTATAGATATAACCAAGATGCAACCAATCAAATTAAAGTACATATATGATATGGAATAAAATGTTTGTAGACCGGTGCGGTCGGTATCTGTCGAGGACGACACGTGATCCTGAAGCGTGGACAAATTTGATATGATTGTGCTCATGTTCATTGGTGTTGGTGTTGTCCGATATGTAATAAGTGAACTATTTGTCGTATCTGATGCGGAACATTGGTCTGTAGGTCCGAGTGGAAGGTATGGCGCTTTTGGCACAGTTGCTGAGAAGTTTTGACCAAGAATTATCCATAAAACAAAGCACATTCCAGTAAAGGTACCAACTATTACTGCCTTCGGTCGGGCTCTTCGAAAAAACACTGATATCAGAAAAAGTCCTGCTTCTGGTCCCGTTATTGCCCCCATAAATCCAGCCATTATTTGTCCTAAAGGACCTTCTACATTTGATAGAAGAAATGCAAAACCGACGGATATCAGTCCATAAATAGCAACCACAGCCTTAGATATGTTAGTTCCCTTTTCATCGGAGACATTTTTAAAAAATACTTTTATAAAATCTTCGTACGTTACAGCGGAAAGACTACTTAAACCTGAAGAAATTGTGCTGAGCGAAGCCGCTGCTAAAGCAGCTATGAATAGACCCGGTAAACCTGGATAATCATGAAACAGCTCAAGCATTGTAAATGGAATTATTTGATTCAAATTTTTCACCTGACCCGATGCAAGTGGATCACAACCCTTGTTTGAAAAATATGCAAATATTGCAAGACCTTGAATCATTACCAATATCCACGTGAATGAGTAAATTGGCGCAGCGATGTAAAATAATTTCCGTGCAGTTGCCATACTCGGAGTTGAGTTGATTCTCTGTATCCCGGCTTGAGTAATTGATAAGTACAGAAACTGGGACGGGGCACCAATAACCAGCGTCCAGAATGTATGACGTAATGTGGGATCTGGATCGAAGTTGAAGAAGTTCAGACGAGTCTCACTTAACTTGAATACGTTTGACATTCCACCAGCGTTGATTGTACTTTTGACTAACACTGAAATGAATGAAAGTACGATTGATGTTAAACTGCATTTGTTTTAAACTACATCATAACTACTAAGGGAGTTTCCAAAGAAATGTTTTGCATATTTTGTGCTTTCAAAGAGTATATTAAAGGCCTAACAGCAGCCTATTGGTATATCTATTTCCCTCTAGACACACATAAGAAAGATAGGCAGAAAGAAAGAAAGAAAGAAAGAAAGAAAGAAAGAAAGAAAGAAAGAAAGAAAGAAAGAAAGAAAAAAGAAAGAAAGAAAGAAAAAAAAGAAAGAAAGAAATAAAGAAATATAGAGAGAACTAAAGAAAGAAAGAAAGAAAGAAAGAAAGAAAGAAAGAAAGAAAGAAAGAAAGAAAGAAAGAAATAGTGCTCAAAGTATCTTTGCTTCGGTCGGTTTAATGGATCTGTAACTATAATGGTAGGAGACATTGGAAAGTATTGTGTACAAATTTCTAAAAATGAAAGGCGTTTTGCAGAGAAAAAAAATCAATTGTTCAATAATATATAAGAATAATTCTTAATTATCTTAGCATATATTTCTGTTTACAGTGCCCCAGGTCATTTATGTAAGAAATTCATATGTTATTTTTTTAGGCTTTTAAAACCTCAGTGGAGTCCCTCTAATATGTTTATATAAATAAAAGAATTTCTTTGCATGACTTCTGTTGCTACACTGTTTATTTTAAATTACCGTAACGTACTTTTAACACAAGTGTGACAATCCATTAAAATAGCATACACGTATATAGGTATCCATTTGTTAGAAAATAAGTTGTTTTTATTTGTTTGGGTCGTCAGACCAAACAAATAATGGTAGCGAAATTTCAGACCCTGATGCTGTTAATTGCAAATGCAGAAAGTAATCCGCTTTTTTGAAGCGGTTACTTCCCTTTATATGTACACTAACGCTGAAAAATTCAGGGGAGATCACTGCGTAAAGATTGTCAAATGACAGGCGCATTAATTTTCAAGCAAAATATTTGCCGAATGGTCGAAGAATGCTGTATAAAACTGTATTAACACGAGTGTTGTTTTTGTGATGGGCTTTATATGCATAGTATTCTTCTCTCATCTAACAATCATTTTCGTATATAAGTTAAAATGCTCTTTGAAGTTTTGCGAGAGTGAGCATCCACTTTTTACTATTTATGTCATACAACCGAACTGTTACTGGTAAAGTCGCCGGGTTTTTTTAATGCATTTATATACCATTACAAAAATATAATTAACCATGATTACGTGTTGACTAAAATAGTAGCTTAAGAAGACAAGGCTGAACAACATGCCGTGATAAAAAATTGCATTCTTGCTTTGGAAAGTAAATATAGCTCTTCATAATATATTACTGGAATATTAGCAGAACAATTCTTTCAAATTATATAAATAAATGAGATGCAGAAAATATGTGCTTTATTGCAAAACTGTAATTGATTAATATTTATAAATTACTTAGCATTTAAATAACTGTATTGTGAATGTCAATCTTTCTTTATTTAAAGGTAGAAACAAGTGCTCTACTAAACTTGATATATATTTAAAAAATTGGTAAAGTTAACGCACGATAGATTGTTTATAAGCCACAATTTACTGCTTAGACAAGAGTGGGCGAGCATAAAGTTTCAGCTCGTATTTTTTTTTGTTTTTTGAGCTACCTATAATTTAAACATTATGTAATAAAATGGTTTGATGAAAACGTTTTATTAATACATTAATTTCGGGAATTTCTGCCCTGCGTCAAAAATATATCTTAACGCGCCATAGTGAGCTAACAGTGGTAAGTATTCATAATCACATAATATATTATAAGGTCTCAGAATATCCAGATGATATGACATTTTTTGTTCGTTATAACATATTGTCAATAAAATGCTGCAGTAGAAAAAAAAGTACTTGCAAATAAAATGAAAAAATATGCAATAAATATTTCAGCTGAAATTATCCTACCTAAATATTTCTATTAAAGCTCAATGAATTAAGATTAAAGATTAAATATTTAAATAAATCTGCTTCAATAACATCATATCTGATCACGGTTTTAATTTAAAGTTGAGGTATGGTATATGTGAAATTTATTTTGAAGTAAATAATATTGCGTTTTATCACGAAAATATCTAATGTACAAATAAACATTATAATCATACATCATACAACAAAGTTACGCAAGGGAAATTTTCTCATTTAATTTTGACAATTTATGCGCAAATGCATTATATATTAATTATTTCGCACATAAAACCCCAAAAACATTTGTAAATATTACAGTTTCATTGATATAATTTTACTAGTTTATGTTCCACTACATCAGTTTTAACTATCTTTGAATTTGTAAGCTAAAATGATATTTTGTCAGTAACATCTTCCTTGATGTCAGCAAGAAATATAACAAGATCTTTGCCAAACGTTTTATTCATCATTAATGCGTGAATGCAGTTATTTGTTACATTTTTAAATACCATAATACATTTAACTATTCAATAAAGGCATTAATATTTTATATATACCAAATGATATAATGTAAATTTATTAGTCACTTAAGTGACATGACAGTTTAGAGTAAGCGTCGGTACCGTCTTTTGTCTAAGGTTCTGAATGACCGGGTCACGTCAATCAGTGGGCGGAGCAATCTCTTCTCTGGCGTAATGTCAATTGTGTACGCGGTAAATTGATAAAAAGCTAAAAAGCGTGCATATTTAGACGCTAGATTCAAATAACGTTTTCTCGTTGACGTCATTTTCTGTACTATGTTGGTTTTCTCATGGGGCAGCCCAATTATAACGATTTGGCATCATAATACTTAATGTAAAAACGTCAAATAACATCGTGCATTTCAAATGTTAAATGTTTATACTAAATCACATTACTGTTCACGATGTATTGCACAAAAATACATTTTTGATGTTTTTATCAATTTTTGAATTACGAGCCAATTGACAACAGTTACAATAAAAAGCAAAACTAGGCCGAAAAATGAGTTAAACATAACCGTAAATGTATTAATGTATACGCATTTCTTCTACGTGACTGCTGCAGCAAATACACAAGCCATTACCGTGAGGTGAATTGATATTGTTTGTTTTTGTTTTGCTTTTCTTCTGCACTCCACATCTGCGAACAATTCTGACTAATATTCAAATGCGGCGGATAATGACCAAGTGAACTTTTGACCTTACTACACAAGCGTTTTAACATAACTAAGAGAGACAATAATAATCATACTTTGATCGAGAAGAAGGTTAAATAAGCAAGCAAAAAGGATATACAATGGGCAAAATGTAATGAAACAAGATAAAATATTAATGTAATCAGTTTTGTTTTGTTTTTTGTTTTGTTTTTTTTGTTATTATTTTTTTTGTTAGTTTTTTTTTTGTTTTTTTTTTTTTTTTTTTTTGTTTTTTTTTTTTTTTTTTTTTTTTGGGGGGGGGGGGGGTGCAATTTGTTGGGAAGGTACTGATATAAAGATCTCCTTTGTTACACAACTTTGTATTAATTTCTAATGATTAAGAAATTATTTCTAATTCTTATCAAATATATCTTATGATAATAGAAGATTATCAATAAAAACAACAACATTTGTGTTTGTTCTCCATCACACCAAGCTTGGTCTTTGTTGTTATAACCGAATACTGTTGTGATAATTATTACATTCCTGATAGATGTTTTCTTGTTGTATATACAGTACAGTACATGTATATACAGTTTATATCTTCAGGGCTGAAAGAAAATAATGTACTGTTCGTATTTTAGTGTAATTAAACGTACGCACTGTATTTGATTTACATGTTGTTTGTATTTATGTAATCAATTAAATTAAATGTTGGGAATATATATTATAAAACAGAGAGATAATGTCTCTTAAATGATACGTACCTGCAAGTATCCCTACAAGCATGACGATTGATTGAAAGACGTCAGTCCATATGACGGCCTTGAATCCCCCAATTGACGTGTAGATAATGGCAGATGACGAGAAAATAAGAATTGATGACCACATTGGTAGTTTGGCTACTGATTCCAAGGCCAACGCTGTACCATACATTACAATGCCCATGTAGAACGTATAATGGATAACGCCTAACGTAACGGCGACGTAACGTACAGAGTTAGTTTTGTAACGTAGGAAATAGTACTCGTAAACACTGGTGACTTTTAGAGGGTGGAATATCGGTACAACAATAAGTGCAGCAAGTAAATAACCACAAATGACACCAACACATTGCATGGCATACTGGAGACCGTAGGCGTACGCTTCCGCCGGAAATCCCAAAATTAAGATGGACGACTGGAACGTGACGACAAAAGATAATCCAACTGGTAATGACCTCAATTTCCTGTTTCCAAGGAAATAATTTTCCGTCGTATTATGTTTTTTGTCCCGGAATGCAAAGAATATCCCAATTGCAACAGAAACAAGTATAAGAAGTCCAAAAACAACAAAATCCGGGACAGAAAATGAGCGCGCGAGCGTTTCCGTATCCATCTCTCTACAAGAGCGCACGTGTTGATAGTAATCCGACGACTGTTAACTTAATATCCAACTGACATCTGTTACTACAGAGATTTTGACTGTAGCATGGCAAATGCGTTTTACTACAAGGACTAAATAAACAGTGTCCCTAAAATAAACAAGATTAGTTACATCATATAACAAATTATAAAGGTTTTGCGTTCTAAAGTTAAAGGTCAGTGCTTTGTGTTCCTGGTGTTAACTATCATTATCGAGACTTTTGCTTTGATAGGATAAGGGTCATTAACGAACGATTTAAATAGTAAATAGTACCACATTTCTCTTCCGTAGAAAAAAATTAAGTAAACTAAAAACATTAAAACCCAATTTCGCATAGTATCAAAATTTAGGTTCCATATGGATAAAAAAGAAAAGAAAAATGCGCTAACTGATCAGGTAGAAGTTTTACACGCGTTTTCTTTTCAGCAAAATTCGATGGAGCCAAAATATAAGCAACGCGATCAGGAAATCATATTGCAGTTAAATAACATAACTTCTTATTTTTTATCATTAACGTTCATATATTATATTTAAAGATTATATAAAGTACGGTGTACTAATAAACTATACATGTATATAGATCTAGAAATAATCTAACAAAGCTTTGTTTTTATACAGTTTTATTTAAGAATTCAAATATCTAATGTATAAACAGAATTTCGTTTTTTTTTTTCAGATTTTATTTATAGCCTATAATTAAATAGAATGAATACATCGAGTTAATCTAAAAAGAAACACGTTCTACAAGCAGCCGTATCTAATAGCTATAAAACTGCTCGTATTGTTATCCTTGAGAAAGAAAAACATGCCAATCTAAGCATCAGGGAGAAAAAACGCGCATAAAATCCAAACACTTAACCGAATTTTTGAGATTACCAATGGTGTCAGACAAAACCCTTAAGCTGTACTAGGGAATTGATATATTGAAACCGTTATAAGCTGTACTATGGGGAGTTTTACATTGAAAACCGTTTAAGGCTGTACTATGGGGAGTTTAACATTGAAAACCGATTAAGGCTGTACCATGGGAAGTTAAACATTGAATACCGCTTGAGCCTGTACTATGGGGAGTTGAACATTGAATACCGCTTTAGTCTGTACTATGGGGAGTTGAATACCGCTTAAGCCTGTACTATGGGAAGTTGAATACGTTGAAAGAGATTTGCATTTCCCTCTAGTTGAATATCGCTTGAGACAGAGCTAAGGGGAGTTAAAATTTGAAAAAAATTTGATTCTGGGCTATGGGAAATTAAATATAGGTAGTTGAACATTGAATACCATTTAAGTCTGTACTATGGGAAGTTGAACATTGAATAGCGATTGAGTCTGTACTATGGGAGTTAAACATTGAATATAGCTTGGGCCTGTACTATGGGAAGTTGAACATTGAAAACCGTTTAAGGCTCTACTATGGGAATTAGAACATTGAATAGCGATTGAGTCTGTATTGTAGGGAGTTGAGCATTGAATACAGCTTGAGCCTGTTCTATGGGGAGTTGAACATTGAATAGGGTTTGCGTCTGTGCTATGGGGAGTTGAACGCTGAATACAGCTTGAACCTGTCCTATGGTGAGTTGAACATAGAATAGCGATTGAGCCTGTACTATGGCAAGTTGAAAAAAGCGATTGAGTCTTTCCTATGGGGACTTAAAAACTGAAAACCGTTTAAGCCTGTACAATGGGGAGTTGAACATTGAATACCGCTTGAGCCTGTCCTATGGGAAGTTAAACATTGAATAGGGTTTGAGTCTGTGCTATGGGAAATTGAACATTGAATAGAGTTTGAGTCTGTAATATGGGAAGTTGAACATCGAATAGGGCTTGAGCCTGTCCTATGGGAAGTTAAACATTGAATAGGGCTTGAGTCTACGCTATGGGAAATTGAACATTGAATAGGGTTTGAGTCTGTGTTATAGGAAGTTGAACATTGAATACCGCTTGAGTCTGTACTATTGGGAGTTGAACATTTAATACCGCTTGAACTTGTCTTATAAACATTGAATATGGTTTGAGTCTTTGCTATGGGAAGTTGAACATTGAATACGATTTGAGTCTTTTCTATGGGAAGTTGAACATTGAATAGGGTTTGAGTCTGTGCTATGGGAAGTTGAACATTGAATAGGGTTTGAGTCTGTACTATGGGAAGTTGAACATTGAATAGGGTTTGAGCCTGTTGTATGGGAAGTTGAACATTGAATAGGGTTTGAGTCTTTGCTATGGGTTGTTGAACATTGAATAGGGTTTGAGTCTGTGCTATGGGAAGTTGAACATTGAATAGGGTTTGAGCCTGTGCTATCGGAAGTTGAACATTGAATAGGGTTTGAGCCTGTACTATGGGAAGTTGAACATTGAATGAACATTGAATTGGGTTTGAGGCGATGCTATTAGAAGTTGAACATTGAATAGGGTTTGAGTCTGTGCTATTGGAAGTTGAACATTGAATAGGGTTTGAGTCTGTGCTATTGGAAGTTGAACATTGAATAGGGTTTGAGTCTGTGCTATAGGAAGTTGAACATTGAATAGGGTTTGAGTCTGTCCTATGGGAAGTTGAACATTGAATACCGCTTGAGTCTGTACTATAAGGAGTTGAACATTGAATACAGCTTTAGCCTGTACTATGGGAAGTTAAGCATTGAATAGGATTTGAGTCTTTGCTATGGGTTGTTGAACATTGAATAGGATTTGAGTATGTGCTATGGGAAGTTGAACATTGAATAGGGTTATAGCCTGTACTATGGGAAATTGAACATTGAATAGGGTTTGAGTCTGTGATATGGGAAGTTGAACATTGAATACCGCTTTAGACTATTCTATGGGGAGTTGAACATTATATACAACTTGAGCCTGTACTATGGGAAGTTAAACATTGAAAAACTGTTTTAGCCTGTACTATGGGGAGATGAACATTGTACATTATTTCCATAATATCTCATTAACATTCTCGACAATATGGGAGTACGAGATCCGACTATTTACTTTGGTTTTTAATGTTCTGAATGGATCTCTCCTCTTCAGCTTTTTTATTTCGACATTAAATAAATATCCCTATGACTCGCAACCGTGTCAGGCACAGTATTTACATTGGCATGATGATGATAAAGTGTAATTGTGTGTGTTCGGGTACAACATTTCTTTTGTTAACATCACGAACGAGCTTCCGGGAACAAGGTGTTATGCTGTATGATGTTAATGGCTCACTTATAACCATTTTTTGTTTTAAGTGCTTTTTGTCATAGGTCCATTATTATAAATTGATTTCATTTTAATAAAATAACAACAAAATATATACTAAAAAGGCGATGAGACGAAAGGTGAATAGCAAAAGTTATATTCAAGAGACGTCGTAAGAGCTATTTCAAAAACGTTATTTTTGAATTGCATTCTCTTTTTAAAACATTTACGGCGTTATTGCTATCGGTTTTACGGGAGAATATATAGATATAATTTACATAACGAGACCAGAAAGAGAAAACGAGACGTGTCCCGGATCTAATACTCTTTAAAAGTTTTAAAACAACATATGCATCATGTCCATTTTGTTGTTTTTGATTTGTTTCGTGATGAACATAACGACTGGAGTTTATTTGTGCGCCGCCCAAAGTTACAGTGATCAGAGAGCCTTGATTGACCTAATGTTTGACCCAAGATATTACAGGAAAGATATCCGTCCGGTGAAAAACTTGTCCGAAACCTTACAGGTAATTTCTAAAGATTTTCTTCCGACTTTTAAAGTAGACTGGTTTACAACCACGGATTTATATTACAATGTAATATAAATCCGTGTTTACAACGAAACAGTTTCAATAGGAATATCAAATATTGATAAAAACAAGAAATGCATCATTTGGAGACGAAATATGGCTTGAAAATGTGAACATTTTTATGATGAATATTGAATATTGTGTTCTAGGACAATTCATTATATGTTATATAAATGACAATGGATATAACGAAACAGTAAATGAATAAATATTTTAATAAATCTTTTAAGGTAATTTTTATAATCACTCACTTATTTCAGGTCAATTTTACTCACGAAATAAGAATGGTAGAAGCCCTGGATGTCCCAGCAGCAGAGATATGTGTACTGTCCTATTTTACACTCTCCTGGTTCGACCAAAATTTACTCTGGAACAGTTCCGACTTTAATGGTCTATCAACCATCGATCTTCCAGTTGGGTTGATTTGGTCTCCGTCTTTGGAAAGAGCTTCTTCCGAAACATGTGGACCCAACAAAAGACAGCAAGAATTAAAGACAGCAAAAGTGACATCCAACGGACGTGTGAAGTTAAACATCATCAAATACACATCTGCGTATTGTGTAATCAACATGTTTCTGTATCCGTTCGATGAACATGAATGTTATTTCTTATTTTATGACTCTAGATATTCTAATAAGGAGTTGAAACTTTATCTTATTGAAGAAGATCTTGTGATAACACATAATTACATTGCAAATCAAGAATGGGATATAAAATGGTTGGCGTCTGCAATTTACAACCGACCGATCTATGAAGAGTCTATAAATATCTCAATTGTTTCCGACCATTTACAGACAAGTCGACGACCAGGCTTTGTTATCATTAACTTGTTTTTACCTGCTTGGCTTCTATCCTGTTTGAATCTCTGTGTCCCACTTATACCACCGGATTCGGGGGAACGGTTGTCATTTGCTGTAACTCTCTGCCTAGCTCTGATGTTTGTAAACATGTCTTTAGTCGCTGATATGCCAAGAAATTCATTGAAGATAGGTGTATTATCATGGGTTCTGTCTGTAGCTGACTTTATGCATACGCTTAGTATTATATGGAGCATAGTCATTATTCGCATATCAAAATTGTCGAGAGAAACAACAACCATTCCTTCGATTTTTCTGAAGATTCTGATAAAACCAAAACAAGACCACCAGGACGTGCGTCAAGATATTGGCAACGTTCATGGCAAGCGTGCTGAAAAAGTTGATTCAAAATCTGAAATACCGAAATATGAATCAGAACATATTATAGACAGAAAAACATCGACTAGAAGTTCATGTCACGAAGATGTCGGTTTGATAACGTCAGAAAGGGTGGATGGTGTGGAATGGAATGAAGTTTCAAGGTTGCTCGACAAAATTTATTTCTCAGTTTCAATCGTTTTTGTAACAATTATGTTAGGTATTAATATATTTATATTCCGTGAAAATTTCTCAGCACTGTTTTGAATGATCGGTTTCGGTAGTTTCAGTTTAATGATTATTCTGGTCTTATATTTATTTTTACAAATTTTCTTAAAAAACATTATTAATATTTCAGTAGTTTAAAATTGAATACAGTCGATAAAGTAAAATTGCATTTGTTAAGGAACTCCGTGTCAGAGTGTCATCTTAAGACAACTTGCCCTTCACGGGTTCAAATCACACATGCCTCTGGCCGCTGTGGGTTCGAATCTCGCCAGAGACTTTATCTTGAACAAGCGTCCCCTAGAATACGACGTTCTCCTTAATGATTCATCATTTCTCTGACGTCATTTGTATAACAATAGATTTAACCGCAAACGGTTCCCTGTGCTATTTTGTTAGTAAATGTATTGTGGCGAAATTCTTATTGTAATCCATAAATCTAATAATTCTATGAAGAGATCTATCAATTGAGTGATATTTTCTTAATATCTGTATATTTTGTCGACTATTACACTTAGAGACATCCGTACATGATTGAATACAGTTACTGACAATACTGAATACAGTACATCTTGAATCACATGGTTGTTTCTATGTTGTCTGGTTACATGTACAAAGATATAGGCGAGGTCTTCTAATACCTCAAATTATACAGTGTAAATTGAAACGGAAAAGTGTAATCTGAAATGATAAAGTGTAATTTGAAACAAAACAGTGTAATTTGAAACAATACAGTGTAATCTGAAACGATACAGTGTAATTTGAAACAAAACAGTGTAATCTGAAACGATGCAGTGTAATTTGAAACAAAACAGTGTAATCTGAAACGATACAGTGTAATTTGAAACAAAACAGTGTAAACTGAAACGATACAGTATAATTTGAAACGATACAGTGTAATTTTAAACAATACAGTGTAATCTGAAACTATACCGTGTTCAAAATGTGCAATGATATACCGTATGAAAATAAATTCATGTATATCAAAAAAGAATTCGAAACAATACAGTGAAAAAACCATACAGTTAAATTAGAAACGATACCGTCTAATTTCGAAACGATACCGTGCTTTTAGAATTGAAATAGAGTAATTCGAAACGATACAATGTTATATGTTATTCGAAAGGAAACAATGTATTTCGATACTGCACGGCACTAAAGAAATCATGCGATATGACAAAATTCCATGAGAAAATTCTACGAGTAAGGCCGGTATTCCATATATACCGTAACGCGTTGCGTGAACGTGAAGCGCGAACGTGAAAAATCAAACAAACGATTTTCCATTGTATGTATTCCTTATCACCTGTCCCTTAATGAGTACAGGGACAAAAAATAATTCTGGAAAATGTTTAAATCAAAATATAATTCTGACTGTTGCGAATCTGTTGACTTAAATGATTTCTATAAACATTTTAAAGAATTGACCTCAGAATTAAAAATGGATGAGGATGAAGACTGTATAGATTTTTTTATGATTTTGATTCTCATGTTGAATTAAACGATTATTTTTTTTTCATTATAATTCTTTTGAAGAAATAATTTTGGTCTCTGTAGAGATTTTTACCAAATTTAGTAAGACCGCTTTTAAGATATTATTACCTGCATTTATATATGTACATTTCACTGGATGACTACAATGTTAATTTTAATATTATCATAATGAAGTTTTAATTTTAACGATTATTTATTTATGATGAATAATTCATTTGAAAATTGTTTCATTTGTAATAATCACACCAGCAACATTACAGAAAAAAGCGTAAAATTGCCGTCAGTGTGAATGAACATTCGTTGTATTTTGCTCTACAGCAAATCAAAGAAAAAAGATGTCGTATATTATATAGTTTATCAAGAACCAATCTAATCTTTTAGATTAACGTTATTCATAAACAACTAATAAAAACCTTACTTTATTATGTTATGTAGCTACTTCAAGAGCCATAAAATGCTACTTAGTACACGTGTTCCAAAAAAACATGTTTAAAGAACATGAACCTTGAACGGGTTGTGTAACAATTTTTTGGGGGGTCACAGTAACTTATTGTAGCGTATGTTCTGACAATTATTGGAGTATAATATCGCCTGCTGTAAAACTAATGTACTTTTCACTTTGACGTGTACGAAAACACGAAAGGTTGATGAACTTGAAACATTGTGTATGTAAATGGGAAAAAAACAATTATCCAATCAATACAATTCTGTATTAAATATATATTGTATACGTATATAAATTATATGAATTCACTACAAACTTGAAATAAAGAATATGATATATTATTCTAAATATTGAAGATTTTTTTTACCAAATTTTAAGCAACTGCATTGTTTACAGATATAAGTACATGTACATGAAAAGACAGACCAATTTACAATTGTGAGTCCCCGCAGAATCAAAACAATGCGTATGATGCTCAAATGATTAATCAATCAATCAATCAATCAATTACTTAATTGAATAATTCAATTTCTTTATATTTATTTTATTTCTTTTTTTTCTTCCTATAATTTTCGTTGCTTTTTGTTTGTTTTTTTTTACATTTTTTTATTTCTTTTTTATTTGCTTGTGCATTAATTAATTAATCAATTAATTTGAGTAATTCATTCATTCATTCATTCTCGTTCTTTCGTTCATCGGGTCGGTTGTTTGTTCATTCGTTGTTTACAATGTAATGTTTTATATCCTGCATGTTGTGCGATGTTAGTGAATTGGATCAAAGACTATATTATAAAGTCAATTATATCTTGACTCGAAATGAGAACAAATCGTGTAAAATGGCGCCATACATTTACAATGTGTCCATTGAGGGGCAAATGGATGTTACCGTTAAACCCCTTTTAGATCAACTAGTCTAAATTACGTGCAAAATTATGCATAATATGTATGGATTATATTACGTTAATTATTATTTTGCGTACACTCAAGCTGCTTAAAGCCTATGTCACAAATAAAGGGTCAGGGGCCAATCTACACATCAGTGCAATCTGACCAGGCGGTGTCTACCTGCGCACTTGTGCAGTTCGACCGGGCGGTGTCAACCTGCACACCAGTGCAATCTGACCAGGCGTAAATCTGTGCATCAGAGCAGTTTGATTAAGCTGTGTCGACATGCATACCAGTGCAATCTGACCAGTCGGTGTCAACCTGTACACCAGTGCAGTTCGACCAGGCGGTGTCAACCTACACACCAGTGCAGTTCGACCAGGCGGTGTCAACCTCCACGCCAGTGCAGTCTAGCCAGGCGGTGTCAACCTGTACACCAGTGCAGTTCGATAAGGTGGTGTTAACCTGCACACCAGTGCAGTTCCACCAGGCGGTGTCAACCTGCAAACCAGTGCAGTTCCACCAGACGGTGTAAACCTTCGCATCAGTGAAGTCTGATTTGGCGGAGTCGACCTGCGCACCAGTGCAGTTCGATCAGGTCTTTATTGGTGTCAACTGGATTTTAGCATTACTGAAATAACTCAAAAAATGAATGTACTGTCAAAATTTAAAATACGACAAATCCATTACGAAAATGGGTCAAATGTAACGGATGCAATTCTTAAATAACACATGAAAACAGTTTTACAAATACTAGTATTTGCAAATATTATGACGGCGATAACAATTGTGTACATATTAATGTTTATTATAATGTTAACATCGTAATTGATATTTTAATATGTACATAGTTAACAGGTCTGTTGTACAAATACTGGATATTTTTCCCACATCAGCTCTACTCAAACTTTTAAAGTGTACGTGAACTTACATAAATCAGGTTGCAGGTTTGCCGAAGATTGCATATAAACAGAAAATAAATTGGTTCTTTTCAAAAGGAGATATTAATTTATTGTATAAATGAAGCTTTTTATTTATATATATTGCACAAATGGCGCAATAGAAATATGTTACAGGTTGCTGATGGGATATAAGTTAGATACATGTGTAGGATATACCGGTATTGCAAGGATGAGATCCAATCACAATGCCATATAAATACATCGTTATAGATGCTTTTCACATAGCAATTATAACACCCCCACCCCCACCCCTTGGCCGCCATTTTGAGGGTCATTTCCAATATATTATTTATGCCTAGGATAAGACAAGTTAAATGTTGCTCATCATAGACGCTGCCAAATGATGTGAACAGTCAATCAACATTGAAAATCGTTCTCTATTACAGTTGAATATCCGAAGCACAAATCAAATCTTTCTTCATGTTCTTGGTATGTGCTCATTGTTTAATAATTAAGTTGCATATTTTTGTGAAAAAGTAGAACCTAATGCATAAATTCACAAAGTAATGCTATGTCTGAAATTCAGAAATGTTTGTCTGTTGCGACAAATATTGTAACGTCTGGTCGAAACAAAATAAATTGGATAACAAATAAAATTGAAATGATTGGTATACTTAAAATAAATGCAAGACAACATGTGCTGATAATATGTCCATTTAAATATTGGTACGAATTGCATAATGTTCGAATGTTTTTGAGGACGAACTATTCTGCAGTGATCTCCCCTTACTGGCCATAGTGTAACCGGTGCTCAGAGTTAACGGTTGAGGGAGAACCGCCTTAGTGGGCGTGGTTTTAGCTTTGTAACTTGTAATTTAATGATTGATCAAAGTTGTCTTGGTTCCCTTCCGCTCCGTCGACGAAGACTAAATTTCAACAGAGGCGGAGGAAATGAAGTGAGTGACACTGCCTCAGTCGGTACCTCTCTCAACGGTTAAGTTTTAGAACGAGCGACTATAGACTGGCTCATTGGCACGTTATTTATTATGTAATGATGAATAAGAATATGATATTCAAACACGGCACTATCATTTCATTTAAACGTTTAATTTAATCGCTTAAATGTCTGTGACATGTTGAACATCAGAAAAGCTATTTTTTATTAAAAAGATTGAAAACAGTGTGATTCTGTTTAAACAAAACTAAAAATACACAAAATCAAGTTTAAAATTTCCACATGGCTGTACGGACAAATGCATATTTACTAGACGCCGCGTTCAGCGCGGCGCTCATAACTTTATCGTCTTCATAAAAACAGATAGAAAGTTTTACATACTGATGCAATTATTATATTTTCTATCATAATAACGTAAAACAGAATTTGACAATTCACGTGAATAAGCTGATTATTTTGATTTTTTTATATTTTGTTTTCTATTAGGAAATCGACCTCCAAAATGGCTGCCACTTTTGGCAAGGGAGGTAAATATTGTTTAAATCGGAAACAATCTACACATTTTAAAAAGATAACAACGTTGTAGAAGCATTGTCAGTCCGTACTCACTCCGAGATGTTTATTGATTGTCGAGAAGTTCCGATTTGATGAGATCTCGCTTTGACCGAGATGTGAGTTCCGTCAGCTGTAGTTGTTTGCGTCATAAGCAAAAGCATATATTTTGTATATTGACATCATATTTCTTTAATCTTTCCGTAATCTGGGACATTAATGACAAAATTGAAAAGAAATCAGAAGACAAAAAAAGTATCAGTAAAAAGAGGACTCTGAGCAAGGTACATTTAAACCTGGCTAAAAATAATAAAAGTTATTAGAATCTAAGGAATTTGCAGTTGTGGAGTGTATGTGAAATCATTGAGTACGGAGGTGCCAGATTAATCATTAATACTGGAGACACAATTTGGCATTTTATACACTTTTGATATAGTGTAAACGATATATATTTAGTATGAAATCTAAGTCAGCAAAAATGCCTAAACTATTTTAACACCGATAACCCAGACCCCCCCCCCCCTAAAAAAACCCTTTTAAATACCACATTAACATTTGATCTCTATATGTAACATAAATCGCCCGTTTTTACAAAAGATCGACCCGGGCGTACGATTTACTTCAACTGTTTTTATTACCAAAAATACTTCATACATTTAATTAAATTTAACCATTTGACAAAAAAATAGACCCTGTGACGGATAGTTTCTCTATATATCTTTTAAACATTCCATAACATGAACATGTAGAGTGTGGTGTCCACGCTCGGTGACTTCTTCGTACATACATGTACTGTACAACACAGTCATTTTTCGAGAAATTTTATTATTATTATAATTATTATTATTATTATTATTATTATTATAATTGTATAAAATTATTATTATAATTGTATTTCTATTATTTTTTATTATTATTATTATTATTATAATTATTATTATTATTATTATTATTAACATTATTATTATTATTATTATTATTATTAAATATCATCATCATCATCATTATTGTTACTATTATTATTATTTTCATTATTATTATTATGTTTTATTATTATATTATTATTATTATTATCATTATTATTATTATTATTATTATTAGTATAAAATCATTATTATAATTGTATTACTATTATTTGTTTTATTATTTTTATTATTACTATTATTATTACTATTATTATTAAATATCATCATCATCATTATTGTTATTATTATCATTATTATTATCATTTTCATTATTATTATTATGTTTTATTATTTTATTATTATTATTATTATTATTATTATTATTATTATTATTATTAATTATGATTATGAGTATTATTATTATTATTATTATTATTATTATTATTATTATTATTATTATTATTATTATTATTACATGTCCTTTAAAATATATTATTTAATCGGTATTCATGTTTACTCTCTTAGAAGAATCAATAATTTATAATGTTCCTTAAACCCCCTACTTTAAAACTGGCGAACTATTAATTTCAATCTGTTTTATGGTGCGACGCCAAACGCATAAATTGACATGTGGGCATGGAACAAAGTTTATTGCGTCAACTTTTCACAGTTTCATAACTCTTACAAAACATGGCATGTTCTAGATTTTTCTTTGAATTCATGTTTTAATTAAATATATATTGTGTATATCAATAACATCTATGTTATGATGTTCACTTATAATTTATCTTTCAATGAACAGTAAAGAGCAGAACATGCGTTTAAAATTAATCATACTATATTTTTGATCAGTTTAAAAAGATAGCGTAGTTAAATGAAATGGCAAGTAAAAAATCATCCATTGAGAAGGAAGGCAAAATTATTAAGGTTTGATCGGGCGTAGGATGTTTATGTAGCTGGGAATGGAAAGATATTTTAGACATGTAGCATGCAAGAGTTAACACGATGAAATATTTGGACAACCCGCTATACCGACAAAATCTCATGTGGACATAATCTTAGTTTGCAAGCTGGACAAAATCTTTACGAAAATTCTTGTCAAGTTTAATGTGACATTATGTCCATAAAATGTTTAAATCTCATTACTCCTCAATATAATGCATTAATACTTACAGTTTAACAAATTTTGACCACTTGTCGTATTTCAAAGAATTTTTGATTTATTTTGACATTTTGCAACAAGGAAGTACAATTGTTCCTTACACATATTGTGTGATTTAGCGCATTAAAAAGCGAATTAAACACCTTGATTAAAAATGAAGCTACTTGACCCGGGTTTGTGAACTCGTTTGTTCACGTTGTAATCTATTTAGTGTAATGCGATACAAATTTATTTTACTAAGTTAAGACTTTTGTGTTCAAACTATGTTTTGTGTAGGTAAACTTTCCTTCTTTTTGAATTCTATTTGCGTATCTTCATTCTTTTTTTGTGTTCAGTTAAACGTCGCACCAACAAAGTATTGGTCATTTGGCGACTTTCCAACTTCACTGGCGGAGGAAGACATCAAGTGCCCTTCTGTGCACGCACGGACGCCTGAGTAGAATTACCGACGTCCCGTATGCTAGCTGGTTAGCTTTATTAGATGAAAGAATCAAAAGTTCGAACCCAAAGCGGTGAAGGGCAAGTGTTTTGAAGTTTAACTACTCGGTCACGGACACTGTCGTCCATTATTATTCAAATATATTCAAATGTCAGAAAGCTAAATTTAGCAACCCACCAAAATGTCAGTATATCTTCCTCCCTTTCTTTTTGTTGTGTTTCTTTCTTCCTTTCTGTCTTTCTTTCTTCCCTTTCATTCCCTCTTCCCTTCTCCTGTTCCCTCCCATCCTTCCTTCCCTCATTCATTCATTCCCCTTTCCTCTATCCCTACCGTCCTTCCCTCCTTCTTTCCTTCATCCCATCTTTCTTTTTCCTTCATTCCTTCCATCATGTATGTCTTCCTTCCTTCATTCATTAATTTCTTCCCTCCGTCATTTGTTCTTTCTTCCTGTCTTCCTTCCCTCCTTCATTCATGTGCTCCTTCATCCTTTCCTTCATTCCTCTTTCTTTTTTTTAATATAACATTTGTTATTAAAGTCGTAACGTATTATGTGTTTTATATTATATTTATATCAAACAAAAACATCAAAAAGGGAAAATAATTTTAGTGGCACAACGATAGTGAAAATAAAACTATAAAGCTTATTAACAATAAACATTTACTCCTTGTACATACACACAAAGATGTGTACTAGCAGTTAAGAACCTGTTACAAAATATCTAAGTTGTATAATATTATCTCCAGATTTAAGTAATGATAATGATGATTATAGAACGCAAGAATTCAGTTTTAGTTGTATATCTAATTATAACTCTCTCGCGGAATGATACAAACACATGTGGATGCCTTACAATAAAACCTAAAGATAATGTTTTCTAGTATGAGAGGTAACTAATAAAATACTTGGTACATGTATACGTTACCAAGGTAAGCATATATTAACAATACAAAAGTGATACAATTTTTTTCAAAGAGAAATAAAAACAAATACTATTATCTACAGAACATAATATTTGAAGCAATGCTATGAAAGGTATAAAAAATAAAACAACAAGAGGTGAATTCTATGAATATTGAAATCAGGTAGTTGATACAGTATGTACTTGTTTATAATTATAAACCACATTCCGAATTTTACATTTGAAAATGAATTTTATATATAGATTTTATTATACGCTTCTAATACTCCAATGCACATTACAATCATGTGACCATGGGTTAAAATATGCCATTGTGTTTATTTGTATGTTTAGAGCAAAAATAAATATACTTATGTAACGCCGAAAAATTGAAGGTCACCTGGCTACGTAAAGTAAACATGTTATACAACTGCCAGATTTAAACCGAAAAAAAGTCTTAGCCAACAGTCGTATAGAAACTAACAGAAAGGAACGGCAGACGTACTTTGTGTACACACGCGGAGAGATGGATACGGAAACGCTCGCGCGCTCATTTTCTGTGCCGGATTTTGTTGTTTTTGGACTTCTTATATTTGTTTCTGTTGCAATTGGGATATTTTTTGCATTCCGGGACAAAAAACATAATACGACGGAAAATTATTTCCTTGGAAACAGGAAACTGAGGTCATTACCAGTTGGATTATCTTTCGTCGTCACGTTCCAGTCGTCCATCTTAATTTTGGGATTTCCGGCGGAAGCATACGCCTATGGTCTCCAGTATGCCATGCAATGTGTTGGTGTCATTTGTGGATATCTACTTGCTGCGCTTATTGTTGTACCGATATTCCACCCTCTCAAAGTCACCAGTGTTTACGAGTACTATTTCCTACGTTACAAAACTAACTCTGTACGTTACGTCGCCGTTACGTTAGGCATCATCCATTACACGTTCTACATGGGAATAGTTATGTTTGGTACAGCGTTGGCCTTGGAATCAGTTGCTAAACTACCAATGTGGTCATCAATTCTTATTTTCTCGTCATCTGCCATTATCTACACGTCAATTGGGGGATTCAAGGCCGTCATATGGACTGACGTCTTTCAATCAATCGTCATGCTTGTAGGGATACTTGCAGGTACGTATTACAAAAGCAGATATAATTTCAGAACTTTAAGATGCATCTGGATTTTGAAAACATTAAAAGCCTTTTTATATTTTGTTATTATTTATTACTACCTATGTCGTAAAATAAGATTTATAACGTGAATGCAAATGCGGGAAACACCGTTACAGAGATTTTAGAAAAAAAGTTTTAGAAATACAACGAGTGTTATTTATTAATTTGCATCTGTATTTTGAAAAGGAAATATCATTAAAAGGGTTTTTTGGACGTTTTGTTAAACAATTCATACATAATTTTAAGAATTAATTAGATGAAAAGGCATAATTTATATCGAAGTAAATGGGTGCAAACAAGTTTATGCATTTTATTTCTGTTGAAATACAAACGGAGATTTTTCCTTCAGGACATTTAATGAATCAAAATGTTAGAACGTCTATAAATTGTTTATAATTATGAAACTATAAACGAAGCTATATGTTTTCTCTCAGTAAATTCTTGTTAAAATACTAGTTACCTATTATAGAAATTATACATTATGATTATAAAGATAAATTATGCATTTTAGAATCTTTTCATCATCATAATCATAGATTAATATCACCATCATAAAAATCATCGCCTTTTTATGTAATCATTATTATGATCATTTAAACAATCCTCACAATTAAGCTATAACCCTTTCCTGTTTAATTTTCAGTGCTGATAAAAAGCGTCGTAAATGCCGGTGGACCCTCAAGTGTCATTGAGCTGAGCAAAAGCCGCTTCAACATGTTTAACTTTAACCCTGATCCTACAGTTCGTCATACTTTCTGGACGCTTGTTATCGGTGCCCCGTCACAGTATTTGTATTTGTCTATTACACAAGCCGGGATACAGAGAATCAACTCAACGCCGACTATTTCAGCGGCAAGAAAACTTTTCTACATTGCAGCTCCAATCTATTCATTCACATGGATTCTAGTTTTAATCCAAGGTCTGGCAATATTTGCATATTATTCCAATATAGGTTGCGACCCCCTTGCGTCGGGTCAGGTGAAAAATTTAAATCAAATTATTCCATTCACAATGCTTGAGCTATTTCACGATTACCCAGGTTTACCAGGGCTATTTATCGCTGCTTTAGCAGCAGCTTCACTCAGCACCATTTCTTCAGGTTTAAGCAGTCTTTCCGCGGTAACGTACGAAGATTTTATAAAAGTATTTTTTAAAGATATGAACGAACAAACCGCGACTAACATATCTAAGGGAGTAGTAGTAGTATACGGTGTAATCTCTGTAGGTTTTGCGTTCATTCTCTCAAATGTAGAAGGACCACTTGGGCAGATTATGGCTAGCTTTATGGGAGCAATAAGCGGACCTGAAGCCGGACTTTTTCTGATCTCTATATTCTTCCGCAGAGCGCAGGCAAAAGCGGTGGTATTTGCCACGTTGACAGGTATGGGATTTGTACTTTGGATAAGTATAGGGCAAAATTTCTCGGCGTCGGTACCCAAAGCCCCGTATTTACCACTAGGGCCTACTGACCAATGTAATGCGACAAATGATTCAATCGCGTCCAATATTTCATATATCATCGCGCAGAATCGGACCGACGCAGTATCGGTACTTTTCAACACCAGCACTGTTCAAAATATAGTCACAGAAATTGCTGACAGTTCTAGAACTGGGCTTCAAACATTTTACTCCATATCTTACATGTACTTTAATTTAATCGGGTGCATCACCGTTATTGCCGTTGGTACGGTTGTTAGTTTACTAACTCAGCCAAAAGTTCCGGAAACAGTCAGTGACAAAGTTGTACTTCCGTTTTCTATTTTTATACCTCCATTTTTAAAAGGAAAACTACCCTCATGTACAGGAGACTCGGAGTCTCCAGATCCTAAGGAACTCCAGGTTATGATAAATGGAACTGACAGAGATAGAAACGCTTGACTATCATAAATACCGGGAAAATATTACATCGCGTTTTCTTCTCAGATATATATATCCGCTTCAATTTAAAGGCACATCGTGTCTTAGAAACGATTTTATTTTCCTTCTCAAGAAAGGGCAAATTTTAGTGTTTTTTTTTACGTAAGTTTCATATCATTTAACAATAACCGTTTAAAAGCGTGTTAGATGCTCATTACAAGTAGAAAGTAGCACTGAATGTGTGAAATTATTTGTTCTAAAAATAGTAAAATGTTAACAAAGTAATATATTTACTTTCGTAAAAACACTCAATCATTATAACTGTTTTAATTGCTAAAAAGGCATCAGAAGCAAAAGATGGTTTAGGCTATAGGGAAACCATAACAGGACAAGAAACAAAACAAAAAGCTTTTGAAAAATAAAAATAAAAGCATTTATGGGGCATAGTGGGCCTTTATTTAAAGCGTCGTTTTAACTCAATATTTATTTAGAATTCATTTTTAGGTTTGCATTTAGAGGTACAACCAAATGTCTCGATAAGACTGACAATCACATTTTTCATTATTACATTATAATTTTAAATGTTTAACCATTTTAACTGATAAAATATTACAATACTTCAATAAAAATGATACATATACTTTAATCTATGTTCAAATTAAAGTAGTTATGAATTTATATTCACGATATGAGCCGCGTCATGACAAAACCAACGTAATGGATTTGTGACCAACTGGATCCAGACCAGCCTGCGCATCCGCGCAGTCTGATCAGGACCCATGCTGTTCGCTATCAGTTTCTCTAATTGTTATAGGGTTTGTAAGCGAACAGCATGGATCCTGATTAGACTGCGCGGATGGGCAGGCTGGTCTGGATCCATGCTGGTCGCAAACGCATTATGTTGGTTTTGTCGTGACGCGGCTCATATATTTTTAGATAATCATACAGCGTATAACGGAACGACCAACATTTTATTAATACATTGTAGTATTTTTGTGTAATTAAACAGGCCATTTGCCAATATTTGGCCTACATATAATTTCGATTTTAAAATACGTTAGAAAAAGAACCAAATTTATCTTTTCTAGACATTCCTATTTTACTTTGAATAGACATTGTACATTTTTATCAGCACTTTTTGCATGTGTTCTTGGGAGTTTAAGGCGAAACTATGGTGGCTGATTTATGCTATGGGCGCCAGACGAAAACACGAAATACGAAAATCTAACCACTTTGTCGTACATGTGTATTTTTATGTTAACACTTTGTCGTAAATAAACTACGACAAAATGCCACAGTGTCGTATGTTTGTGTTTATGTCTGACGCCCCGAGGAGCGTAAAGCCAAAAACACGAAAATAACTCTGTCGTATTTTCATGTTTCGCCTGGCGTCCTGTGGAACAAAATTAGGACAACCCACAAATCAGCTACCATACGAAACAGAATGTTTGTTTGAGTACAATAAAGGTTTATTTTTCCATTACACATTGTAACAATGTTGTGTATAATCTGTATCAGATGCCAGTCTGCTATATTTTTATATCATTAATAAAACGAGTGAAAGAAACATATTTGTCACCCTTCTTTTGTAAACGAACAAATGTTATTTTCACGCAAGAAAATGTTTTGGAATTATCGGACAGCCGTCAAACTCAAAATGCAAAGTGAAAAGGGGTCACTATAAAATGACTTATCCATTATGAACAAGTTTCAGCCCTCCATGGCGTTTTGAGGTGTCGGACGTAAATTCTTTAATTGAATTGCGATATGCAATAGTTATAGTATATGAAACGAGTTAGTTACGAGGATATAATGCTGGCAGGGGCGACATCAAGGGATGTTTCTGCTAAAAATTTGATGAGGCCGTTAGGCCGAGACAATTTGTCGCTCAGCCAGTGTTATATCCTCGTAACTAACGAGTTTCATATACTATAACGGTTTTATCGCAATGCATAATTGCATAATTGCATAATTTTCTGTAAGAGAAATCAGGGCAATAGATAAATAAAAAAGCAAATAAATAAATAAATCATAAGCTACCTTACAGCTATTTATAATATGGCAGTTGTTTTCGCTTCCGCGAAAAAAAATAGAAAAAAAAAGAAAACAAGATATACACCATAAAAACTTAAAGACATCTAATTTAAGAGGACATTTAAAGGTGGTTTCCTTTCAGTGGAAATGAATGAGCGGATGAACCTTTTGATTATATGACAATAAATTTCATTTCTTTAAATATCTTTGTTTATATATTTTTTTTTATTTTTGCTTCTGGGAATGTTCATTACCCCTGCCCCAATGTAGCCTCTCTGAAAAGAAATACACTGATATATACAACTCAACATTTTTTAGCTTTTGTTTCCAATATGAATCAATGAAAAAATATTAATACAGTTTTCAAATGCTCATTGAAAGTGTTCTGCGTATAATGGGTAAGAAAGAATAAAGAAACCATAGGAAATTTGAAATTATATAATGCAATGTGTTGAAATAGGTCACGGCTATGTATTTCTGTTTTGCTGGGCATATCACAAACATCACGTTAATGACCCTAATCTTCTTCACACGTTGTGTATACTTATTGAAAAGGTATTTTCTCTCGTTTATACATTGTAATTGTATCATTATGTATACTATCAATTTTACCGGTTCGCTGGTATTTTTAATTCGTTAAAGTATATCATTGTTTGTGTACAAGAACATATAGCCCGCTGTGATTTGATACATCTATATCACTATAGATGTTACAGGTAAATTATAATCTCACGTGAACCTAGACAGTATGATAGTGAAAATGATGATATATCGCCCATAATGCGATAATAACGCAACATAAAAGCTATATAGATATCATCACGCAACACTTTACGGTATTATACACTCAGATAATGCATTATCTATTTCTACATGTCGCAGGGTAATGATAAAAAATGAGTTATGTAAATTAGCAGTATGTACGAGTTTTTGAATTTTTTGCTTTCCTGGATTTCTACCAACACCAATACCATTTTGTCTGCTAGTGACTGACTACAACTTAGTAAATATATGATATCTGAATCAGAGATAAAAGACAAATTGCGGATATCAAATGCCACGGAGAAATTTGGCCATGTTTGAGGTTCGAACAAGAGCTGTGGCATTTAACGGCGCCAAAGTGACCCCCTGTATTACAACTTCAATTCTCTGTTAATTGAATAAACAATTGAAAATTAAACTTTAAAAATAGTTTTTATAGTTTTATAAACGTAAGATATTAACATGCCAGGTAAAATTGTGAGCGTTATGAAAATATGATACAAAATATTAGTTTTTCTTACCAAAATTCTAAACAGTTACTTACGTAGAGATATCTCTGCATAATTCAATTGTATTTGTTAAGTCACTTTAACTATACACTTGATAAAAATCTTCCTTCATTAGATAAATTCTAAATTTCTAACCAGGTTTCAACGACAACTGGTTATTATAATGCAGAAAGCGGTGGGCGGGCGATCGGGCGTCAACTTTTGGTTTCCGCTCAATAACTTGAGTCTGCTTTGGCCTATTGACACCAAACTTGCTGTGTTGCAGCTTTGGATTGCCACTAAGATATCTGGGAGCAAGGTCAGGGTTGTTTGCTTACAACAGAATTTTCAGCTTCTAGTAAATAACTTCAGTGCACGTTGACTTATTGATTGCTGTCACAACAAAACTTTGTCGTTGAAAACCTGGTTTTCGTGGCATTGCAGTGCTTCTTGTAATAAATTAACACAAATTGATAAAATACCCAAAAAATCCAATTAAAAGATAATTTAGGAATTGAATAAGATTTACATGTTGATATGAAATTGACATGTTGATTAATAGTCAACATAAGGTATGGAATAATGTTTCCTCATTAAAATCACAGCTTAACAACAGAATAACAACGTAAAGGAGTGCCTACCTATGGTGGATGATTTGTGCTATTCGTGTATCCGCCAAGCGAAAATTAACAAGTTAAAATGACGGGGCGCGGAGCAAAAACACGCTAATTAGCGAGGGTGCCGGGCGAAGTATTATTAATAAAACTTCGCCCCGCAGGGGCGCGGAGTGAGATTTAAGAAATAAAATGGCTGGGTCGCTGGACAAAAAACACGCATATTATATAGCGAGGGCGCGGGTGGCGAACTTAAATAAATAAAACTTTGCTGCGAGTTCCCGCTAATTAGCGTGTTTTCGTCAAGCGAAAAGTCGAGAATTTACAAGTTAAAACCGCGGGAACGCGGAGCGAAAACACACTAACTAGCGCCGCCGCAGGCGAAGTTTTATTTATTAAATTTCTCCCAGGGCCCTCGCTTATTAGCGTGTTTTCGTCCTTCGACCCCGCCAAGCGAAAAGTCAAGAATATACAAGTTAAAATGGTTGGGGCGCGGAACGAAAACACGCTTATTGGCGACGGCCCGGGGCGAAATTTAATAAATAAAACTTCGCCCGCGGTGGCGCTAAATAGTGTGTTTTCGCTCCGCTCCGCCGCCGTTTTATTTCTTAAATCTCGCCCTGTGCCCCCGCAGGGCGAAGTTGTTTTTTTCCATTAAACTTCGCGCCCCAGCTAATGAGCGTGTTTTCGCTCCGCACCCTCGCCAATTAAACTCTCACGTTAATTTAATTTAATTCTCGGCTTTTCGCCTAGCGGGGCCGCGGGGCCATAATATGAATGGCACAAATCAGCCACCATACCTACCAGAATAAAAAGAGAGTTACAAGTAAATACGCATTAACTACAAACAATTTAATGTCATACAAATAAACAAAAATACACTTACGTGTAGAAACCAAAAACATTACTGATCATTTGTCAAAAATGAGCATTTAAACTAAAGAAAATGACATGAATGAAGAAAATCTCATGGCTTACCACGCTAAATATCTTAATATATGAACTTATTAAATCACTTATCTATTTTGGCTGATTTTGGACACTTTTTGTGCGTCGTGTTGTCGCTAGCAACAGCACGACAAAGCGCTAAACGGTACGTTGTCGCACTGTCGTCCTGTCGCTAACGAAGCACACAAAACGGCGCGTTGTCATGCGGAGTGTTGTCACGATGTCACATTGTCGCTCGGCTCAAATCAAAAGATTGGCTATCTGTATTTAAATAAGGCAAGCGACAGGGTGACATCGCGACAACGCACCGCACGACAACGCGCCATTTTTCGTGCTTCGCTAGCGACAGGACGACAAGACGACAGTGCAAAAACGCACCGTTTGTACCAAATAAGCAACCATATTTATCATTTAAGGACAATTTTCAACGAAAAAAAAATGACTGATGAAAGACGGATGTGTAAGAGTTAAACAAACGCAATGTTATTGGATGTTGAAATGTATCAGAACACTATTTATCGTGTTAAAACTTTGTACATTGAATATGATTTGTAACGGAAACCTTCAGGTCTTACAACGAAAGTTACTTTTATTACAGCAAAAAGTAATGGTTTTACTTATTGTTTCAAAAGATTCAAACGATCTCATTTAATAATATGTAATAAACGAACATCTTTACATGCCTCTTGAAACTCGAAATATGACACTGCATTTCAATTCTTCTGACAATCCGGAAAACACATTGGCTTGAATTAAAGGCACATCATGTCATAAATATTTTTTTTCTTTCTGCAGAAAAGACAAAAATGTGTTTAAAAAGGTTGTAAAATCGATTTAGAAAATGTGATATGCCTATCACTTAAAACATAGTACTGAATGTGAAATAATTAATAATAAAGTAAGTAAAATGTAAACAAAGTAGTATTTTGACTTCCATACAAAATTACAAATCACTACACTATAACTGTATTAAATGATGAATCGCAAAAATAGCGGAAGATGTCTCAGCTATATATCAAATGGGTAACTATAACAGAAAGCTTATGTAAAAAAATAATGACAATGGCTTAATGAGCCTCTAAGAAAAAGGTGGTATGAAAAACAGTTGATGGAAAATTGAATTGAAAATAATTTAAAAATGCAATCATTGAATATAAAAAAAACAATTTTCTTTTTCATATTTTATACAATTACTGCATGATATGCAGTTTTTTTTGGCATTTTTTTTCTTTATTGGTGATATTAAGCTTACCTGTTTTGAACTACTCCGCGAGCTTTCTGTTGACATTATCGGCAAAAGACCCGCAACTTGTAAATTTACATGTCTATATAAAATGCTATTTAAGTGTGTTAATCTTGATCGAAATACGACTTTTAAAAAGCTTTTGATCCCTAAAGGATAAAATATTGACAACTTAACAAGTTTACTGCCGATCGCACTTTATTTCGACTATCAATTTACATCAAACTGTTTATCTTAATCGTTTGAACCATAAATTATACAACACAGTTTCAAATTACATTATGAGTATTAAAAACAACCCTTGTCTCGATGAAACTCCCTGTCGTAAACCGCCTTGTAATCTTGAGAGAAACTGCTTGATTTCAAAGATAGCATGAACTAGCAATGTCATTACTGCCAAGTTAGAAATACAACCGTTACTAATATCCAGGGAGGAGGATTCATTAAGTTTCCTTTTATGTTTCTGGGAGTACAAATTAGCAAAACGTAAAAGTTTTAATGTTTAATAAGTGGGAAATTGATAACTGACATAGGTCAGTAATGCAAAGTAATGAATAAATCTTTTGGTGTAACAAATAACAGATATACACATCAAACAACATAATATCTCTATTTACCATGTTGTCGACTGTTTATCCGCCAGTCCTGGAGGAGGTAAATTGTTAGACAAAGTTGGACTTATTAAAAGAAAGAAACGATGTTCTCATCAAGTTAAACAAGATGTTGCGTTTCAGTCTAAAACTGTGTATATATTTATTTTTCATCAATGTCAGTTGTATGACTGATTTTATAGTTACATCATTTATTATTTCTTTCCATGGAATAAGTTTTCAATCTTGTCAAACTAAATGCGATGAAGAAGAAGCGTGTTTGTCCGCACGATATTTACGTAGATATAGTCTATGTGAAATATATGATAGTTATCTTGACAAGCAATCAAAAGAACCAGGAACTCGGGTGCATATTAAAGATAATTTAAATACAAAATATGACAGCAAGAACAAAACATTGTGTGAAAAATCATTCTGTCCTAAACCAATGTTCAACAATGCCGACACACTTGGAAATCTCTTTGGTATAGGCTCAAAATTGGAAATAAAATGTAGTGAGACAAACAAGTCGGAGATAATACACTGTCTGCCAGGTGGACTTTGGTCAGTAAACGAATTCTTCTGTACATCCAATCTTTATTCTGCTTGTGAAAATCCTTCATTTTTGATTGAAGGAAAACTTGGGGCTTTAAATGCTTTTAATGAAACGCATGTCAGTGTTAATGCATCTTGTAACTTGGGATATAACCTGCTTGTCTATGGTAACATCCTTTGCGAAATTTCTACGGGAATGTGGACTGGGTTTGAAAGCGTTTGCTGTGTAAAACTTCGAATTGCAGATTGGACAAAAATGTATAGTTACCAGCCCACTGACAACACGTACAGCATTAAGACTTTATACAAAAGATTACATACATACGAGGATATTAATGCATGTGCAAACGGTATCTATCAAAATGAAGCTATTTTTGATAACTGGGAAAATGAACACATAAGATATATTAATTTTACAGTTATTTCTGGTGGCACAACTGTAGCTTACATGCTTTTTAATGGATTAGGAACAAACAATACGTCTTGGTTTTCCTTTGAGAATTTAGTTCAAAGTTCATGGTATGATTTAACACCTAAGTCTTCTGTTCAAGTTTTCAGTTTGCATGGGCTTCAGGAAAGTTTCAGAAGATGGTACGTTGCTAGAAACGCAAGTGAGTATGCATCGTGCACAGAGGATGTTGTTTGGTTTGTTGTAACTTGGGGTTTCACTTACAAATGTGAGAGATTAGAAGGTCGTCGGTACAAACTGGCAAAAATCATGTATTCGAATAATGGAAGAGCTTCAATATTTGCGGACGGTAATTTTGGACTTGCAGATAAGTTGGAAATATGGATTCAAAACTAGGAAATAAATATAAAGTATATATAAAAATGGATTCATAAATAAGAAGCTTATACGACTGGATTCAAAAAAGCGATGGCTAAAAATGTATTTATAAATAGGAATGTATAAAATTGAATCAAAAATAACGAATAAGGAACGTATATAAACAGGCTCAAAAGTAATGTTCTAATGAAGATGAATTCAAAAAAGAATGTATATAAAATGGACTCAAAAATAATGAATGGATTCAAGAGTTATGTATTTTCTTCAAGAATTATGTATCTATATAAATGCCACAAAAGACAGTTTCAGTACCATTGAAAAGAAGAAATACAAAGTATACATGTACTTTTTACCTATGTTCGTTGTCATTATACGTGAAAACTGTTGGTCTGGTTAATTCATTCTAAGGTAATTTTAATATATTGTTTCCAAATTAAAGGACAAGCAGAAAATTGTTAGGCAATAAAACTTCTTGTAGCGTAGTAATGGGGTTACTAACATTTATGCTTTTATGACGTCATTTTTATTTTTTTATGATTTTATTTATTTATTTTGCAATTTTCAAAATTTGTCATCTTCTCTTCAAAATTTTCATAAAGTATTGTAAATGTAAACATCATTTACAGTAAGCACGCTGCAAAAAATATATATTATGGTGCATATGGGAATTTCCATCGGAGAGCAATTTTACAAATTAAGTGAATATATTATTTTACATGTGAGAATCATATTCAACATGAAAAGGCAAATTTTGTTTAAGATTCATTTACGTATTCATGAATGATTTATAGTAGGGTTTTAAAGCGTCTGAAGTAAGTAAAGGTGCACAAATGATTGGAATGCAGAAACATGTTAATTAATATTGTCTTTACTGACAACACACTACACCATTGCTGACTGTGTTAAATTTAGTAATATAACTCTTTCCCTGGAAACAAAAGTCTTGTTGAACATAAATAATTTGAAATAAAGCACAGGTGTTGCAGTAGCTGAAGATATCATGAAGAATTGTTATATTCGAAAGAGCAGAATGCCATCATTGTAAAACCTATTTCTTGAGATGATTAATATATGTTGTTGTTGTTTTCCTTAATTAACTTATAAATTGTTGTGTTTTTTTTTCTTTCTTTAATTAACTTATAATTATTAATAAATGGTATTAGGATCGAGTGTGTGCATTTATTTATAAGTTTATTAAAGGCACGTTACGCCTCAGAAACAAACAAATTTTCCCACTTTTAGAAAAAGCAAACATTCGAGTTTTGATATAAATGTATTTACATGTAACTAATAGTTTTAGAGCATGATAGATGTCAATTATTTTAAGATAATAATAGATGTGAATAAATTAGTCATACAAGTAGCAAAATGTAAACTACTATTTTGACTTACTTGCAAAATGCTAATTCCCTATATAATTGTACCAACGGAAAAAATCGACAGAAGCAAAAGATGGTTCAGATAAAAGACCAATAAGTAATTTCATGGAAACTTTAACACATAACACCCCCCCCCCCCCAAAAAAAAGACTTTTGAAAACAAAAAAGTAAAAACATTTCTAGGGCATAATGGGTCTATAAAAAATAGCAATGTCTAATTTACTGTATACTCATACTTGTAATTCATACTAAGTTATTTTACATAACTTAAAAACAAAAGAAAAAAACATTTAGAAATCATTCATTAAGTATATGTTCTGTATCATTTTTTGTCTTCTAAAAACCACCACCCACAGATTAACGCTTTCTTAATTATTGTTTAAATAACCACCTTGTTTATCAATATCCTTTCTTAATAATGATTCAATATATCAATATGTTTTGCAATCATCTTTATATATTTCGTTTGTTATATTCTCACCTGCCAGGATTATTAATAATCATCCTTATGGTTTAATGTTTATCTTTTATATTTTTTTCTGTAAAATTTATTGTTGTTGTAGTTGTTGTTGTCTTTTTAAAGGCCCATTATGTCCTAGAAATGCTTTTATTTTATTTTTCAAAATTCTTTTATATTTAGTGTACTTAGATTGATTCCAAATAGTTACTCATTGGCTAATTACCTGAACCACCTTTTCTTTCTGTTGCTTTTTTGGTAAATAGTATAGTTATATTGATTTGATATATATATTTTTATATGGATGTTAAAATACTACTTTGGTTACATTTTGCTACTTTTCTGACGAATAATTTCACATTTATCGCTACATTCTTAGGTAACAAGCATCTAGCATGCCCAGATAATAATATTGATATTTTAAATATAACAAAACTCATCTTTGACCTTTCTAAAGAAGTAAACATCTATTTGTTTCTAATAATGTGCCTTTAATAATTGATAAAAATTCTATCTCATTTTTTATCTCTTATTTTATCATTTAGTTGTTTGAATTTATTTCAAAAGTTTTGGAAACAAAGAGAAACGTTTATAATCAAAATAAATAGAACAACAAGTTGTATTTTTTTAAATTTAATTCTGAGTAAATTTTTTCCCATTACCTTTGCATTTTTTTGCCGTGTTCAGTGCCGAAATTTTTTTATATAAGACTTTAAAATTTAATGTTAATGGTTAATAGAACTAAGGAAAGTTTTTTTTTTTAAGTTAAGGTACCCCAAACCTTTAAATTATTAACTTTTTTTCAAGACAAAGTTTCACTGAGCATCTGTAAATCAATTAATATGTTTTTCATTACGTTGCCATATCTTCGCAATTTAATTTTGTCAATATAATTTCATTAATCCTTTTTTTACACCGTGTGAACAGTATATTTGAAATGTTATATACGCTTTTATATTTACTTATTTCAAAACAAATTCCACGAAATACAAAGTGCGAAGTAGGTTTTTTGACATTGGATTCATTAAGTAATATAATTATAAGAACGTTTTTATATTTCCATTGCCATATTTTTATATATTATAGCATAAAATCGGCTATTTTTCCCTCTTTTGCCCATGTTATAACGGGACCAAAACCATGTGTTAACATAGTCGTGCGCGCTCTTGTTATAGCCCGGTTTCACCTATGCGCAATACATACAGGGCCCAGTAAACAAACAAACAAAAAATGATGATTTGGCCTGTTTGCCAAAGAGTCATGCGCTCTTGTTATATTGAAATTTATTGATTCGAGGGCCTCAGTCGCATATTCAAGTAACTATGCCGGAAAAACGGCGTATAGACATCGGTGCTAATCTTGGTTGTCGCCCTTTCTAAGAAACGGACAGTTGTCAATGTAAACAAACACAGTACTGTAGAATGGACCGTTCCGCGACGGATATTTTTAACCAATGAAAGTGATCCGTTTACTTCAGTGCGGTATTGCTTGTTGCTACCCGCCATCTTGTGCTCACAAGCTTTCACTTGGCAACTGCTACATCAAAAGTAAATACCGCGGTTTTATTCAAAATGGTGCGTAGATGTGCTTGGGGAACATACAATGCAGATTGCAGGTATCCTGATAAGATGATTGGGGTCAGATTCATAACATTTCCTAACCCTAAAACTCAATTTGAGAAGTGTTTACGGTGGATAAAGGCATGCGCTCGACCGCATGAACAGTTAAATGTCAACAGGATTAACAAAAATAAAGTCGTGTGTTCAACGGTAAATGAATCTGTAAGAAATGCTGAATTAAACATGAAATGATTTACTTAGCCAGGCTGGCTTTTGATTTCTGTTTGACGTGTGCCAACATGACTACATGTTGTTGTCAGTTTTTTTGACAGCTCAAAGCAACTTATGAAATAGCCTAGCTAGCTAAATGAGCTAGTCTAGTCTATGCCTGAATAATGTTGAGACCAAAACTGGCTATCCTTAAAAATAATTACAAACTGCTCCAAACTTTTTTATATTTTCATAATACATTTTATCTTTGACTCTTGTCAGAAAATTCATTATCAATTCAGTAAAAAAGGCATATGTTGATGCACCATGCTAAATGGCTAACTTCATGGTTGGTAGACTATAGATTATATGTTACAAAAAAATAGTGACCATGAAAATAATATAATTTGCTAGAGGACTGATCTTTAAACCATATTATTAAAATAATATTTGGTTATTTTGTTAAACATACAAAAAATACTAAAAAGCCATTTTATATTATGACATTATGACCCTTTCAGCCGGATCATCGGCGGATGGTTACTCTATACAGATCTTTTGTTTCATTTATAGATCTATGTCATATATAGAGCCCTACCTCCATTATTGTTATTTGTATTTATTCTTTTTTAATCACTTATTCTCATAATTACAGCACTTCATGGGAGAAAATGGACAGTTACTTATGCATGGTCATATAACCTGTAATATGTCATACACAATTTAAATATAGTTTGAAACTATACATTTCCATTACTGCAATGTAAGAAAGGATGAGCATACTGTTCAAAAAAACTGGCTAATACATTTAGCATATTTGTCATAAATTGAACATCTGGTTCAACACGCTGAACAAACAAGTCAGACTCATTTGGACAATATACAATGAAATCACAGAATGAACTACCTGTAATCATGAGCTGCCCTTGAACCTGGGCATAGTATGCATGATTTGATTTCAGTACAACCTGGCCATTCTGATCAGTGTGTAAAAAGAAATTATTTAATTGGCAGCAAGCATCAGCAACAGTCAAGTCTCTGGCACTATAGGGACATTTTATTTCTATAATCCCTACTTTTCCATTATCACAGAGTTTTCCATCTGGGGTTGCACCCAAAAATGGAAACTCATTATTTACAACAAAACCACATTCATGAATGTGTCTTCCTGGAAACTGAGCTAGATATTTAGACTTGGCTTTGCTCTCATTTCTTTTCCCATAAGATATAGATGGGGCATGAATATCTTTACCGGTAGAAAATAAACGTGACAGTAATTTTTCATTAGGGGGAGATTTCCTTAACATGATTTCACCAAAGTTTGATGCTGTAAGCCTGTTTTGTCTAGCTTGATGCCATTTTTCAGACATTGCCTGGTTTCTTGTACATTGCTCTAATGTCTGTGGATCTGTTATTGTATAATGACTTATCAAGTGCTGAAACTTTTCAGGAAGTCTAATTGGTGATGAGTTTGTGACACAGAGGTTACCACAGCCATTTGTTGTTACAGGAATCAGTGACTTCAAATTTCTTGTCTGAAATTAAAATGCAGTTATATTATTTCAGAGAATCAAGATGTTCATCTACATGAGGAAAACCTGCAGCTAAAGATTCAATTATTGGAGAAAGACAAAGAAATTAATAGACTGAAATCAAAATTACAACATTTGGAAAGAGATATGAAAAAGAAACAAACATTTTCTGCAGAAGGAATTAGAAATAGGGAAAAGGATATGAAAAACTTGTTTAAATATTACACTGGAATAACTTATGTCAACTTTTTATTTTTGTTTTCTTTTTTGTTTCCAAATCCACAAGAAACTGTAAAATATGGTAGGACTGACACTAAGCTACTATCAAATGAAAATGCACTTCTTCTAGTACTATGCAGATTGAGACATGATTTTGGACTGAAAGATTTGGCAATGAGATTTAGTTTATATTTGCAGTCAACAGGCATTGTATTTAACAAACTCTTAGATATTTTATATTTTAAATTTGGCCAGATTTCACTGTGGCCCCCAAGGGATGATATTATATCTAGAATGCCAGCAGAATTTAGGAAAGATTTTCCTACAACCTTAATTATGATAGATGGTTCAGAATTCAAAACTCAAGTACCAAATGCATTAGCTCTTCAAAGTCAAATGTACAGTGATTACAAATCATCTACAACTCTTAAAGCTTTAATTGGGTGTGACCCAAGTGGATCTGTAATTTTTATTTCTGAGCTTTTTACTGGTTCAATATCAGATAAAATGATCTGTGAAGAAAGTGGATTTTATGCCATATTGAAAGATTTGTTAAACCATGGTTACATTAATCCAGGTGATGGTATAATGGCTGATAAGGGGTTTACAATACAAGAGGAACTTAATAAACTTGGCCTTGTGTTAAACATTCCCCCATTTTCTTCTTGTTCATCACAGATGTCTTCATCTGATACTTATTTAACTCAAAAAATTGCCAAACACAGAGTTCATGTTGAAAGAGTAATAGCTAAAGTGAAGACATATAAATTGTTGTCTCATAAAATTCCTACATCTTTATTTAAACAAGCTAATAAGATCTGGTCTGTTTGTGCAATTCTTACATTACATCAGAGAATATTTGTAAAAGACAAATAACTGAGTTGCAATAACATTTGTTTAACAAATAATAACATACTACTGCAAAATTAGTAGTTATGTTATTACTTGATTGATTTTGGATGAATTTGTATTAAAGATATACTATGCTCAAATTTGATATTAGAAAATATTGATAATTAGTACATAGTAAATATAAAATAAACATGTATTGACTTCACACAAAGTAGATATGTTATGTTTAAAATTCTACATACTATAGGTGGTCACAATATGAATATACATGTATAGTGTCATTACAAAAACTGGCATTTTTTTAAAGAAAAGAACAACTTTACTTGACCTGTTCAAGGGAATGCAGCTTCCTATACATAGTTTATTCAATCTTTTATCCAAATTCAACATATTTAGTAAGAATATCATAGATTTCAATGAATTTCTGTGATTAAAACATTTTACCTAAGAATGAGCAATTCAATTAAACCTTATGTATATTACATAGATGTTAAAATATTGTATCTACAAATATATTACCTGATATGACAGAAATGAACCAAGCTGAACTTGACCAAGATCTGTTGTAACTAATGGCCTCTTTGATGAGAGAAGGTATTCAAGAGGTGTGCCTTTGGCCCCTTTTAACTGCTCTATATCTTTGCTGGTAACCTCTGGAAGCCTGTAATTTATGTGAAAGATTTCATAAATTAAAACATTTTAACAAATTTTATACATGTAAAATGTACAAGTATCTGACATTATTGTTAAAATTTATATAAGTAAAACGCCTAAATGGTTATAGTTATGTAAGATAAATAAAGAAGGAAATTTTAAAAACATATTTGTAGTTACTTTTTACTTTGTTTAAAATCTTACTTGTACTGAGTGTCAACTTGGCAAAAAACTGGTTTTCTCTTCCTTGTCTCACAAGCTTTGGCCACCACAACATGGTTAAGTGGGACAGGCTCTATTTTCTCTCCTCTTGGAACATGCCATTGTTGGGGCACACTTGTACAGCTCAACTGGTCAGGTACATTACTGATGTTGTGTAGTTTCAGTCCTTGAAGGGTTTTTACTAGACCAATAATGTGGGAACAGTGGCCTGTTAATCTGAAATATACAAGACTGCACATTATTATTGTATCAAATAGTGATTCAACAATGATGATGATAAATCATGAGGATGATGATGATCATCATTTTTGTTATCATTAGATCTTTTTTGATTAAGTTGACAGAAAAAATTCACCATGACTCTTTTATCTGTCTATACAGTAAATCGTTTTTACAAAAGCACGAAAATGTTTCTACAAGACTACATCAGACTCTGTACAATTAGGCCTATTCAAGGATGGTTAAATATATATTTTTTTCTGCATTGAAGAGAATAAATAAAAAATCCGACATAGTTATTTAATAAAAAGATCTACATAATGGTGTATAGTCTATACATTTTTTTTATATTTTTCATTTATTTATTTTATTCTATTTTATTAGATTATTATTTTTTTTTTTTTTTGGAAAGTGGGAGGGGTGCAATTCATTTTTTATTCTAAAATAGAGAAATGCAGTATCCCCAAAGAAAGCCTACTTAATTAAGTTGTTGACAATTTTACGTACTCGATTACTTACCCAACCTTACAAGAGCAGTACGACTCTGTTATAGTATCTTTAAGAATCTCAATGTGTAGCGTGTGCGGCTTTTCGTTTTTCCTCATAGATCTCCAACACCGAGCAACAACCTTTACCTTGGGTTTATCGTCAATATGAACCCTAATTTGATGGACATAGCCTTGTAGATAGTAATTTAAACCTCTTTTTATAATCCTTTCCATAAGACTTCTATGATTAGGTAGAAAACTAATAGATATATTATCGGGTACATCTTCTAGCGAGTCGGTTGTTGTTGATGAAACAGGTACGGCCGCCATTTTGGATGCTGGCTTGTGAGGCATAGCAACAATCACTAGGGATTGCGCAATAGGCGGAAATAATCGGAACGGTCCATCTACCTGTCATTCAGTTTAACACTCCGATTAACTTACAAAACTAGATAACACAAAATTAATATGAGAAAATGTTTTTTATTTATGTTTATGTTGATAAATGCTCTTTATATTTCTTTGAGAGAATAATGCTTAGTGCCTGATTTTTTTGTAAACTTGTTTGCTTGAAAAAAAAAACGATTCTGAATCTGATGTCACTGATCTATATGATCTTTTTCTACCGTCAATCTGAAATCATTCTAAGAATATCTGAGGGTCGTGTTTTGTCTTGGGTAGAGGGTAGAGTAATGTAACGTTGTTTTTTTTTTTCTTGAGATAATAAATCTCCAAAGGCCAAGCTTTCTTAAATCAATTAAAATTCAAAATTTCGTTCGGTTCCGAGAATTTTCCAAGTTGTTGGCCCCGGAAAAATGAAACGCATACGTAAAACATAGAATTGGATAAATACCGTCCAAGCACAAGAATTTAATGTAATCGTGTTTTGTATAAACTATACATCACGAATCTGTTTGAAAATTTTATGCTATGATAGCGTCAACGCACGTTTATTTCGTGTTATAAAGTCTGCAGAGTCCCTCGGAACTGTTGGAGCCCTCGCCCTACCGGGCTCGGGCCCCAACCGTTCCTCTGGACTCTGCATACGTTATAACACGGAAAAACGTGCGTTAACCCTATACTATAAACGTTAAAGGCACATTATGCCTCAAAAAACGAACATGTTTGTCCTCCTGTAGAATAGGCAAAAATGAGTAGTTAATGTTATTATATATATAAGTAGCAAACAGTAAACAAAGTAGTACTAATTCCCAAAAAGCAGCACAAGCAAAATATAGTTCGGATAATTGGCCAGTGAGTATTTTTTTTGTAAACTATAACAGGACAACAAATATAAAAAAAAACCTTTGAGAAATAAAAATAGGATCGTTTTTCGGGTATCATTGGCCTTTTAGGTAAATTATGTTAAGACTTTGCGGATGACATTATCTTAATCAAAGAAAAAAGCGAAAGCCCAGATGTGTGTACTTTGAGGACAGAGACTCAGTTTAGTCTTAAGTTATTTCCTCATAAAGCCTTTCACTTTAATTTATAGAAAAAACAATATGAGAAAGTAAATAATACGGAAGTTGTTGCAGGAAAGACTGCGCGTGACAGCTGCTGCCAAGTGGCAAGTATGCTAATGGTAATTTTAAAATATGCAAGTAAGAAAGTTGGAACCACATATCTTGATAGTATGATATTGAAAGAAATCATACAAGAGGATCATGATGGTCCTTTTATTGCTAACCTGATTTTATGGCTCTTAATGGCAATGTACATTTTAAATATATATATATTGTTAGCTTTAAATAAAAAGCGGATATAATGTCATAATCTTAAACTGATATCATAACGTTCGTATCTGCACCTTAAAAAGTGAATAATAAAGTAAACAAGGTGTTTACATATTTGTGCTGTGTCACCTAGTGTTTGATCCCAGATGAACCATATTCAAACTCGACATAGAAAGCATTTAAGCACATTGCTGACAAATGTCATAAAACACAAGGTAAAACAAAGTTTTCCATATTTATGTTCTGACATCAAATGGATCATATTTAAAGTTGAGCAAGAAATCAATACAACACGTTTCAGATATTCGGGCTGAAAATATTGCCTCTAGAGTGTGATATAAGGTTTTCCAAACTTTGGGCCGTGTGACCTAGTTTTTAACCGCAGATGACTCATATTCTATCTTGACTCAGAAATCAAAGAAGCAACCTTTGACAAATTTCTATTATATTTGTAATAAAAATATTACTTCAAGAGTGTTAACAAACCTTTTTCCATATTTGTGTTGTGTGACCCCAAATGACCCAAATTCGAACTTGATCTAGAAATTATCTAAACCAACCTTTGTGACAAATTTTCAGGACATTTGGGCTGACAATATTACCTCAAGAATGTTAATGTCACAGAGTCATTTTGTCTTTGCTAGAATACTCTGTATTTTATACCTATACTCTTTATATCATTCCCCTATCGTCTCTAGTTCAAGCTTCCATATCATTATTCAACTTCATACAAATATACTTCATTTTACCTTTAACACGTTTACGGGCCTCATTCACTTCATTTTTTTTTTGAATTCGGTCACGCTTACCTTTACGCATGCGCAAAAAAAATGAGGATCTTATAACGAGAGCTGTTGTTTTCTTCACTGAATCCTTATTTCTATTTTATTTTGTGCCAACAATATAATTACAGGTGTTTTTTATGTTATAAAACATTGTAAACATAAATTACTATGATATGTGTATGTATTTCGCTTGGAATTATTGAAAGCACAAGAAATGAGACTCTTATAGCGAGAGCTGTTGTTTTCTTCACTGATTCCTTATCTCTATTTTATTGTGTGTCAAGCATGTAATTACAGGTCTCTCTTCGAACGCCCTATCCTCCTGAGTGAGAACTCCTGTATATCCGTGACATTTGGTGGCCAGTGTGGGGGACCTTGAGTGTAAGCTCAGAGTCTAACTTACATTGCTCTGTAACTCTGTAAAATTCGAGGACGAATTTCATTAGCAGGGGAGTACGTGACGGTTCAGAATTGTTCACTATTTAGGGGAGAAGATGTGTAAGCGGCCGGATAGCTCAGTCGCCCAGCAAACATACCTATATCGGGCCGATATCGGCTAAATGTCGGAATATCGAAGTCGGATTTCCGCTATCGAACCGATATATATCCGATATAGACAAACTTATTAAAGACAGGATGATATCGGTCCGATATAGGTCCAATATACATTTATTTCCTGTTATTCAATTAAATGAGTTTTTTAGTATATTCTTCTCAAATTCATTTCAGCAAGAAATCGATGCTTTTGTAAAGAGTAATTAAGTCGTTTTCATAAAAAATACTTCGGTGCTATATCGGCTCCATGTCTGTTGCCGATTTAGTGTATAAGTGATTTGCACAACGTGGTATTTTTCTAGCCCACCTGCCATCAGAAGAAGTTTGCGCCAAAACTAAAAAAAGTGGATTTTTTCTCAAATACTACTGGTAAATTTATAAATTACTTATGCTTTTGAATAAATTCATTGTTGTAGTATTCGGCGTCATTGATATTTTGAACGTAGGTTTGGGAATTTCATAATTATCTCGCCGAAAATTATTTTGTAATACATTTTCGCGACTGTTTTTAAATTGTTGCCTGAAATTTAGCGGCTGAGAGAGAATAAACATCAAGTTATAATCTTCTTTTTATTTTTATTAAAAGTTATAATGATGATAGAGATGTCAAATGAAAGTTTTAATCAGAAATAATGTTATGAAAGTTTTAATCAGAAATAATGAAATGTTGATTACTTTAAAAGAAAAAGATAGTGCCTGCTTGCCTTTTGAAAGGATACTTTTCTTAACATAGTCCTTTAGTAATAAAAATGTGAATATACTATTATGTTGATATATTTTCTTAATGTTTGAAACATGAATGATTCATTGCAGGTAAATCATCTGTCTGTGACATGACAAACATACCCGAATCAGAGTGCTGACAACTGAAATAGCTGGTTTTGGAGAAAGAATAGAAGCTAAAGATGACCAATTGATGCAATACAGCAGACTAAAAACTAAACAATTGAAGAAGTTCATATATATCGGGACTCCTGGAGGAACCATGCACAATTGACACTTGACATTATTAACTCATGTACAAATTACAAAATGCTGTTTAACTATTCAACATGATAATGTGAAAAAAGTCAGCTATTCTTTTAAAGTTTTACTCAAACTCGTAATAACTGGAGTATGAATCAATGTGCAAAATCTAAAATACAGTTACTAAATATATCAGAGATAACAGCTTGACACTTTCTAGACAGATTTTAAGTCTACAGGATGTAAAAAAGCAAAGGAACAAGTAAGAAAAATGCCATTGAGCTTATTTTATCTAAACAAAAAGTAGTATGAATATAGCAAGGTTGTATTTGCCAGTCACATGACTTAAGTATTTTTGTTAAAACAATTTAATTTTGACTGATCTTTATAGGAAACATGTAAAGATTAATGTTTAAATTTTAATGTGTGTTAACTTAGCAAGGAAAAATCGTAAGTTAAACATACATGGTTTTTAAACATTGAAGTATTTATGTGTAAATTATAAAATATATTATGTATATGAATTTTTAATTTTGCTGATGTAATAAAAGGTATTGCAAAATAAATATATGTTCTGTTATATGTTAAGGAAAGCAAACCAATATGCTGTTAGAAATAAAAAAGCTTATTATGAATGAAGGTATAATATCGGCTGTAAGTCGGTATTCGATATCGGCATCCGATATCGGCCCGACTTTGAGCCGGGTTGCACATCCGATGTCGAGCCGACTTCGGATGCCGATATCGGGCCGACATTGAAGATGATATCGGGCCGACATCGGTCCTATATGTAATGTTTTCTGGGCCGGGTAGAGCCGCGGTACGGTATTCCGAGGGTCCCGGGTTCTAGTCCCGGTCAGGCTTCCCCTTTTTTCCCACCCTGTGACATTAACATTATATTTTGAATGAAAATATTACCTCTAAGGTATTAACAAACTTTTTCTATATTTGGATCGTGTGACTTCAGATGACCCAAATTCGTGATTGAGCTAAAATTATCTAAAACAAACTTCTATTCTGATCAATTTCCGGGATAGTTTAGGCTGACACTTTTACCTCCACAGTGTTAACAATGTGTTTCCATATTTTGGCTGTGAAAGTTTTATATTTTTCCTTTCTTTTTTTTTTTTTTTTTTTTTTTTGGCTCCTGTGACTTAGTTTTTCTGTTCGAACTTGTCCAAGCAATCACTGGAACAAACATCCAGACCAAGTTTGGTTACACTCGAGGCAATAATGTGACAGACTAAATGTTGGGCGGAGGACAGACGGCGGGCATTCAACGACCATAACAGCTCGTCTTGAGCCAGCTCTGTTGAGCTAATAATATCGCAGAAAGAGCGTCTAGGTGAACGATCTTCAATGATCAGAAATGCCGCTTATCAGATCGTTTAGTAATAATTTTCTAATGATTTACAAGCAAAAAATACATATATTTTAACGTTTAATTAAGTTTGTTTTAGTATATTTTCACTTAATCGCCTGGTAAACAAAGGGAGCAGGTGTTGTATGACGATTAGCCGTAAACATAACTTTTTATTTGATTATCAAAAAAAAAATGTTCATTTCAATAGCATTTCCTAGTTTTTTACAGAATAATACACTCATATAGCATTCATTTTTGTTAGCAGAAAGCCAATTAGTAATTGTCTCCTATCCATAAACTTAAAGGGTAAGTATGTATTTTTTATACATGTACTTTTCCATTTTCATAAAAAAATATTTCGAAAACAGAATTATTTTCACATTCAAATACAATTATTCGAGATTTTCTTTCCTTTTCTTTTTCTTTCTTTTCTTTCTTTAATTTTAATTAAGCTATGACGCACTTTTTTTTAGATTTTATTTCACATTTACTTGGATATTCGAACATTATTTGTAACATTAAATGTCGTAAAAACCATGGATATACATTTATTTATGTATTTTTTCCCCTATTACCATATCAGGCTAATATAATTAAACGATTATTGTTTAGTTAGTTAGTTTTGTATTTTTGTTTCAATTGAAATAAAGTTTCCTTTTAAAAGGAAAGGCTTGCCCAGTTGTGTCATCATCACATCCCTTTAAAACAATTTTTTTTTGAAAAACCTCGTAAAACTCTTTATGATGAAGAAATAATTATAAAAATAATAATAATAATTTGACCTAATATACCAGTAAAAAAACAAGGTACCTATGTTTTTTACAGGTATAGAGCGTCAATTTATTATCACTATTTTTTTTTAATTATTTGTATTTGTATATCATAATGGGTTTATTAAGTTTTTTTTTTTTTTTTTTTTTTTTTTTTCGAAAAAAAAGTTTCACTTTTAAAGGGGTAGGTAGGGTAACCCCAAGACTGGACGAGCACCTGTGCCCATTTGTGCCACAAGTGTTATGCATACAAATTTGTAAAAGAGAAGGACCAGAAGTCCACTGATTATAACTGAAACGGAACATGCTGACGATAACAGTAACAACTTACTTTGTAAAAACGAATATTTTTTTGTCAAAAACGATTTGAAATCTGTTGTCTATTGTATAAAACTAATAAAGAAAATAATCAATCGTAAAAATACTAACACTGGCTCTCCCACGTGGAGGAAATAAAAGTATCTATCTATCATACTGAAGGTCAGACACTCACATTGATATTTCCATAGACTTACATTATAAGAAATGGTCCCTAATCCTACCCAAAAATTGAGCTTTCATGCTAGAGGTGATTTTTCTAGCAGAATGAAATGCCTGACACATAAAAATGTTCCTGTTATATAGGGGTAGCCATCCTTTTTTTGCAAAATGACTTCAAAGAGGATTACCCCCGTTTCATTGAAATTTTCTGCTGACCACAGGACTGACATACACTTTCTATAAATGCAGATATCCAAGTCAAAATTATCATAGAGACTCATGAAATATTTCATTTTCCGCAGTATGACGGAATCGCCCGAATTGTCACGATTGCAGCGGAAACCAAGACTGGTTTCCCGTTCCATCATGCACTAACAAATGTAAGCAGGAAACCACCAAACCGGAACAACTTTTCCAAAACAAATGGCTTGCCGCCTGTTATACTTAAACTTTTGTAACGCTCTTGTAGACTGTTGAACTTTTTTTTCTATGCGTTTATTTAAGTCGCCGCCGGAAAGCCCATATGGCGACCGTACACTTCAAGTCGGGCCATCCTTAGAAGCGACCCCCCGAGATTTTTTCGTCGATTTTTTCCAGTTTTATTTTGGTGGAAGAAGACCCAGGTGCCCCTACGGGCATTATTTCAGGCACGAAAACGGGTACCTGGGTAGAACCACCGACCTTCCGTAAGCCAATACTGGATGGCTTCCCTCACATAGTAAATGTGTCAACTTTGGTGCTCCCATTAGAATATTTTAGGCATTTTGATAGAACGTAGAATTATGTGCGTTATATTTGTTTCAAATGTTGTCTATTAACCCTTTCGCTGCCAGAGGGTTATTGTTTTATTGATCACTTATTTGCCAGAAGGTTTCTAAGAAATCACTATATTATTAATTGATATAATTATTATAATTTGTTATTAGTATTATAATAATTATATATGTTTCCAAATCTACAAATACACTATAAAAAGCTGAACTATACAATAACAAAAGGATCAAATAATCAGACTGCGACAGAACGAAAATGCACGATGTAAACATTATAATGATTGTTTATTTCTATATCAAAAGCCCATATTTTAATGTTTTTAACAATATATGAAACAAGATAAAAAAAATAGTTATCATGCATAATCATGTAAGATAACTTACCCGGGTTACGTCTGTACGTCCTGCAGATTTACCTCCCTTATATTATAAATTTTAATGTCGCTATTTAACTATATTGTTTCTACGTTAAACGGCATAAAGTGTTTAAGAAAACGTGAACCTGGAAATAAGTTAAGCTCACCCCCGGAAATTTAAAATTAGTTGTGATTGAAAGCACTGTCATGAGTAACGAGATAATTGAGGTAATAAATAGTATAGTTTGATAAGTAGCGATACCAATTTAGTAATCATAAACTAGTAAATGTATGAGTTTAATTAATTCTTAACCAAATTATTGAAGCATAAGCAAATGTGTTGTTTTTTGCCAAAAATGTAAGTATGGTGTTGGAGCGTTTACAAACCATTTACTGGTGGATATTCTAATACAGATCTCCCATTATATATACGAGTAGACCAATTCACGTTTATACATACCAACAATCAACTATTAAAAAATAACAAAAAAAGGAAAAAAAAAATTCCTGACTTTGGGAAAACAACTTTTTCTTTAGCTTTCCCTTGTATTCAGCCGGTGCAAGGGGATTTAGTTTGTTTTCAAAATTATTTCCTTTATGTACCCGACTCAATTTAAAACCGACCCTGCAATTTTCATTAATTTTGTTGGATTAAAAGCTTTCGGGGGATCAAATTTGGGTTCCCAAATTTTTATACTTTTACACCAGCAGATGTCAAGTGCTGGGGATTGGGAGCTTTTAAAAAATTCCCCCAATTTTACTTTTAGTTTGTTAATTTTTCTTGGTCCTTCGGGCATCGTTGATGCCAGCACTATTGAGTGTTGACAATTGAGAACCGCTCAAGCCGGTGCTAGGGGTGTTAGGGATGTTGCACTTATTCATTATCCCTCATGTACAGACTCAATCAAACCGAGTCTGCAATTTTCATGTAATTTTGTTACGAATAATATTTCCATGGGATCACTTTGTTTCCAGATTTTTATATTTCGTAAAGAATAAAAGAAAAACTTAAACTGAAGTTTAAAAATATTATCTGAGCGGTTTTCTGCTTGCTGTATTACCACAAAAAAAAAAGAAAACAAAAAAAAAACAAAAAAGACAACAACAACAAAAATAAAGTCGCGTGGTATTGACATACCATATGATTATGGTTATAATACATTTCGTTGTAAACATGTGTCTACGCAAAGTCTAGCTCGAAAGTTGAGTCAAGAGATCATTTATCTCTCTAATCTGATGCAGAAATCAAGAGGGTTTATTAATTTTAGACTTATCCTTTACATATGTTCTTTTTAACAAAATACCTATTGTAAGAGTGCAATTGTCTTTACTTAAATGTTTTGCTTATTGATGATAAGCTGATAAGATCCGAAACGTATATGAACGCACAAACCATCCATGTTAGGGAGGTTCTTTATGCTTAAGTGAAATCAAAGTATGCATTTTTATAATGATAAGGCCATAAATAATATATGGAATACACAACCGTTCACGTAAAAACACGTTAAACTGAAGAATAAAAACCGTTTATATTTATCAAGTCACATGACATATTTGCACCAAAATATGGTTAAGTAAAGATATCATTTAATGTTGTATTACAAAAACGAGAAACTGTGCGTTTTCATTTTTTACATCTATACGTTAAGGCTATCGAATCAAACAACCTTATAAAAGTGCAATCTCAACTCCGATATTTAATGTTTGACACTATAATATAATTTGGCAATGAGAATTCAGTTAACACCAAGGCAAATCATTGGAACATATTCAGCAGGCCACGGCCTGAAGTCTGTAGTCTAACGCTATCTACTTGCGTGCTCGGTAAAACTTGCACGCACACACCTTATGAATAATATAAGACACGATTCTTGCCATCCATATTTCAGTTCAAAGGCTCATTTAAAAAAGGTAGTGTTGATTTTTTGTTGGAATTGCGACATAACAAACAGACTGAACTTACTGATTGATGTCCTACACGACTATACGTTCATTTATTTTTATCATTTTTATGTTTAATTTAATTTTTGAGACATAAATCTCTGATTTACAATTAAAGCACGACCTCAGTCTTGATGTTACTCCCTAACGTTCCCCCGACATTGAGCGAAATTGATTTTAAATATGGCATCAATACACTGTCATTATTACCATATATTACCTTAAAACTGGTTTAAGTCTCCTGAGAAAATAGAGTCATTATGTTTCCTTTTAAGTATCTAGGAGTACAAAAGCAATTAAATTGTCAAACTTAAAATTAGAAATTAAGAGGAAACTTTATAAGAAAAGGGTCAATCTTCCAATGTTGTACAAGTATCGTATTCCGTGAGAAAATCTATTTTTAGTTTAAAAACGTTAAACTATAAAATTTTCATCGCTCTTTCTTGTTACAAATATGTTAATAGTGGGAATCTAAAGTAAATAGGTTGGTCTTTTTTATTGCAAAAATATCCAGAGAAAACGTGTTGGACTCACTCTGACTGATATTTAATACACATTTAAACAAGATAATACATTTAAATCTAAAACCTTTTTTATATGTTTAATTGTCATGTAATTCAGTTGTACGTCTATTTGTATATGCACCGATATTTTTTGTACAAGTTGCAGACTTAACAAATTATATAGGTACCTTCTTCTAACGAACAGTGAATACAGTTTTGATCCTGTACAAAAGAATGTATATATATGGAGAAATAAATGCACGTGCAGACGGTATCTCTCTGAATGAAACTCTGTTTAATTGAGGACATGAAGACATAAAATATAATAATACTACAGAAATGTGTGGCTTAAAAGAATTGTGAACAGATGAATGCAACCTTTAAAAAATGACACAGAAGATTTGTCACGTGATAAATGTCAGAAGCAGTACATGATATGGATAAAATAACAAATATAATGTGCTTTTTAAACATAAGACTCGTCTAAAAAACCGAAAATATTGGCAACTCTGCAATAAAAGTGATAAATCAAATCTAAATGTACTCCAGTGTTTTAGGTGTAAGGAAGTGGTGGATAAAACATTCTATAACGATGTTAATGCGATAAATTTTATTAAAAACAAACTTATTATGCTGATACAAATTATTTAATATGAATAGAAAATGCAACAACAATTTCAAAGAAATTAGATTTATAAGGTAAATATGCTTTGAAGACAGGAATATGAAGATCTTACTTTAAAGCCATATTGCACCAAACAGCATAAATCACTAAATATGTCCCAACGTAGTTCTAATCAAGTTTAGTATAAGAACAGAACAGAACAATCATAGTATATAGGTATATAGAAACTGTTAATTATAGTGACATGTGTTACAACATACAATATGAACACATTTTTACAAACATAAAATAAGCCAAAACCGATAGAAAAAAAGATTTATTACATTAAGAACATGTGTATACGTGTCATTGCTGAAATGCAACTGAGAAAATAATTATCAAATCTTTAATGCTACATTCTTTTTAATTGTTTTGTTTATTTATAATGATATTTAAAAGCATATATTTAAATGAACCTCTTTACTTTTTAAAATGTCTAAAATATTCTGATATAATACCTGACCAAAAGCATAACAAATAAATTGATTTTAATTATCTACGTATCAATGTAAATGCTAAAGTTATCATGTTTTTGTATTCTTGTATTCTTTTCTTAAAATAAACGTGGGCCTTAAACGTGGTTCAAAAAAAAGATATTTAGAACCTATATCTATCTTATGAAATATGTTTATTAATTTTTATCAACAGTAAATCATATTTTTTCATAATCTTATGGTAGGTTTTTGAAAAAGTTGTAGCATAAAATGTCTCTGTTATTTAACTGACATAGATATTGAACGTAAACAGAATGGAATGTTCCGGGCTGTAATTCAAAGTAGTTTTTTAACCGTTTAGCTATGTTTAATACACATGCAATTCGCTTTTAAGACATTATACAACTATATAACTTTTATACAAGCATTTTAGATGTATTCTTTTTTAGATAATAACATTAATACTGTCAGCAGATAAACAGCTTTATATACTTTTAAAAGTCTGCAAAGAACTGAATAAGTGAGAGAAATGCCACCGTCACCACCACATAGTCCGGCCCATTTGCCTTGGTTTCTTTAGACTGACTTGAGATGATGTAATTTTGGCAGCACATGAATTCTGTGTCATTGGTACCAGCCTCATTTGATGTGAAAATAAGTTTTTCAGCGTTTATATGTGTTCTAATGACGGTCTTGTATTCTGCAAGAGTTAGCTGTACACTTGAACATAACTGCGTTTCTTCTGTAAGTGGTCGGCAAAGAGTATTGGGTTCAAACTCGAGATTCAGAATTTCATACTTTGAAGATTCAAATTTGTCATTCTTGGTGTACAATTGAATATGAACTCTTTTTCCGTGAAGTAAAACACTTGTATAGAAGTAATCTTTAGTTCTTGTCTTGTTTTGGTCCAGATATATTCAAGAGGACAATTTTTAGTCTCTTGAAGACAAACACCGACGTAAACATCCGTTTCGTTTGATATTTTCCGATAAACGCTTTTTGAGCACGCAAAGCATTTACTTAACCAAAGTGTTTTCTGCATTACAGCGGAGTCAACAATCTTCATAACATCTTCAGACTTGTTAACGTAAGTTTCAGATACCAATCTCATGACCAATGATGCGCATTGACCGAAATATAAAACTGTAATACATTTACTATGAATCGGAACAGAAAACATTGGACAAAACAGACGCCGGCAACGACCCTGAAACAATATGTTAGTACTGAATTAAGAAAGATGGAAACCTTTGATTTTTAATGTGTACATCAGAATATCTGTCAATAATAAGGCACATGCCGTTATTATGTATGCCTTCAACTTATAACTTAAAACAAATCAGTTTGCTGTATTGACGTTATATCATCAAGAAGTAATATAGCTTTATTGTCTTTTATAAATATATATATATATATATATATATATATATATATATATATATATATATATATATATATATATGTATGTATGTATGTATGTGTGTGTGTGTGTGTATGCGCGCGTGCGCGTGCGCGTGTGCGTGCGCGTGTGTGAGTGTGTATTGTTTAGCTTATGTTTGTTTTCTTGAAAATATCCAATTATAATGTTTTATTTTTTGAAAACATTTAGGCAAAAGAACTTTAAAAAGACTTACAAAGAACGTATCCATAATTTCGTCATTCTTACAAGGTCCAATGTATGGGTCGTATAGCTTATCAGTTGCCCAGATCCATTTGTCAAAATTAATCAAAGTTGTAAAAGAAGTTTTAGATCTTTCAGCAAATGTATTATAACAAGCCGTTTGGTTCGTCATCTTGTTGCAAAGGTAACAATACGGATTACTGTACAACTCTTGTTGTTGACTGACAATGACGGATGCTGTAGGAAATAAATGGAAATGATAGTGAAATAGAAATGATAATAATATGAGCCGCTTCATGATAAAACCATGCAACATAGTGCGTTTGCGACCAGCATGGATCCAGACCAGCCTGCGCATCCGCGCAGTCTGATCAGGATCCATGCTTTTCGCTATCAGTTTCTCTACTTGTATTAGAATTGGTAAGGGAACAGCATGGATCCTGATCAGACTGCGCGGTTGATTAAAATAGACCTTACCAAGAACTTACTTATGATATATGAGTAGAAAAATTGTCCTTAACAAAAAACAAGGAAATTTAGTTTATATACTTACATGATTGCTTAAGACAAAGATTATCAAGTTCGCTGTCATATAAATCCCATTCCCCTGTAATATTGCATTGTCTTATTACCTTAGTTTCGCCAAAGCAAAGAACACTTCGAACATCAATTTCACTTGGCCTTTTAAATACAATTATACAGTTCGAAATGATATATTGTCCCCATTCTTCTATATTTTTGTTTGGTATTCTCTTTATATTTTTGCATTTCAAATTTCCAGGAATCTTCATTCCCCATGGTATGATACTTTTTTCCCCATGACATAGTCCACAGTATTTATTTTTATATACTATTTTCCCATCATCAGAAGAAACAAGCCTGATTTCTTCAAGAGAGTCTGGCAAGGTATTTTCACACTGACTCTTGATTTTGTTGTCTTTGTACGTGTCAGGACACATATGTCGTGTGTAATAAAAATCGACAGACACATCCTCTGAAATCTCCTTCGGCTTGTACCTGGCTGGTAGACATTGCTGCTTGCTGTTTATAAAAGGTTTTCTTCTCCCAGGTTTGTCCCAGCAACAATTGTTTCTCTCCAAGCAGATATCGGTACATCCACAATAGAGGCAGCAAGAAGTGTCTTTTCTGTCCGTGTATGTTTCATTTCCTGTGCATTTCGGCTCGAATCCACAAACTTTTCTTTCTATTTCCATGCTTATAAGGCAAATTTGTTTCGGGAAATGTATAACCAAGATGAGTAAATGATATATTTTAAATGGCTCCATTTGTGTATGGTAAAGCGTGCCTCTTATTAAAGTTGTCAGTTTTTGCTGTCAAGTCTGTATTCTAGCGACAATTAATACCAAAATTTGTTGTCAAGGAATTCAAAAATGCATTCAGTTTTCTACCTTGTGCTTCCGTGTGCAAATCCTCAAGTCTTTATAACAGATGTACAAGTAATGGGCCGCTCTACTGGAAGATTACGATCTTATATATAATGTAGCCATGTGTCGGGAATCAATACTTTAATGATGTAATTTTCATATTTTTTTGAAATTCACAAAACGTCCCATTCCTTCATCAAAAACATTTATTCACTGCCGATGAAAACTTTGTTTCCAATTGACATTCTGCAAAATGTTATTTAATTACATAATATAAAGGAAGTTCATTCAACAATAAATCAAAGAATCTTTGCACTTAGTTTCAATGTTTACTTTAAGCACAGGATGTAATTAAATCTATACAGATACTTAGAAGGAAGAAATATTTTAATGTTTATTGTTGATAAATAAATAAGAAATAAATATCTGCAAAATGATAAACATTATTTTGATGTGGTTCACGTAATTGCTGGTTTTCTACAATTTAATGTTGTTTAAACTGCATAATTCAGTTTGTATCTTTCATGTTTTTAAAAGCCAAATAAAACATAAATCTTGTAAATTAAGCATCATGTGTGACAGCGAGTGAAGTGGGCATGAAAGCATTATATTTTCAAAAGACCAGAAAGTCAATGTCTTATCATCATACATCTTTTATTGAAATAATGTAGATATACGCAATTGGAAGATGATATATTTAAGTATACTTATTTATATTACTGAATCTTTGAATTTTTATATTACTTAATTAAAGTGAAACTATATCCTTCCAACTGTAAATGTTGGTATAAGAATTTAAGAAATCAGAGAATAGATGGTCCTCTATGTTACAAAAACATTGCGAATGTTTCAAACCGTACCTGTTAGTGTCATCAAAATGCGTTATTCCCATATTCATAGTGTTGATGTTGTATGGTTCATCATTCTGATGCCATTTACATATATATTGCTGCTTTCTCTTGTCTTATTTGTATTGCTATATTAGATAAAACAAATAAATCAACAGACCAGCGTCTTATTTTTTCCACTGCCTTTCAAGGGAAACAACTACTCTTGTTTATTTTAAATAGATCACATTCATTGATTTCGGTCAATGTACAATGTTAGCCATACGACTGTTCTTTGAAAGTTATTTTGAACAATTTAAAGATTTTATAGGAAAGATCGACTCCAGTTTATCAAAAACACAGAAAACGTTTGGCTTTAATAAATGAAAGTACCCTTCCAATGTCGTATATAGTTGATTAATAGGAACCCATTAAAGGAAAATGATATACAAAATGTATATATTCTCGATTGCATGTATGCTTAACGGAAACTACAGTTAAAATACACCAAAACAACAGATATTTCTTTAATCTTTTCTAGTTTTGACCAACGGAAACTGCAAAATCGAGCAACCAACTTTTGAGAAAGATAATACAGATGCAACAAAATCTTTTCAATATTTAGGTTCGAAATTTAATAAAAAAAGACCTATTTTAATTGATCGTCATAAGCGGTTTAATCATACCAAACAAGTCCATGTACGTTGTAATCCTTACATTTTCCTTAGATATGTATCAGCTACATTAATGTAAAGCTTACCGGAGCGGAATATATGAAACTGTCAAAAGAACGCAACTAAGTTTTACATCCAGTTGATAAAGGTGAGACAAACGAAACGAGATTCGTGCGCTGGAACAAATACATCTTAACGTATCATTTCGTATACCATTGGAACATTTTGAAATGATAGCCCTTTTGTATATTCAATTTCTATGTTAACGATCTTGCTGTGAGACTAAAGGCATTAGGCCTAGGTGTTGACATTGGAAGCGAAGAAAAGCTGTGTATACTTCTTTATGCTGATGACATTGTTTTCATTGCTGAAACTGAGGAAGATTTGCAAAGTATGTTAGATGTTCTGTGTGAATGGTCATGCGCCTCTCATATGAAAATTAATTCGACAAAGAGCAATGTAATGCATTATAGACCAAATAATGTAAATAGGACCAATTTTGTCTTTAAATGTGGACCAGATAATCTTGAATGTGTTCCAAAATGTGTATACTTAGGTTTAACACTTCAAGAGAATTTAGACTACTCCGTCACAGCAAAGTTTGTTGCTCAGTCAGCCAGCCGAGCTTTAGGTCTCTTAATAGCTAAATATAAGTCTCTGGGGGACTGCCTTACAATGTCTTTACTAAGTTATTTGACTCGTTGGTTTGGTCAGTGGTAGCATATGGAGCAGCTATATGGGGAAACAAATCGTTTTCCTGTATTAACTCAATTCAACACCGTGCTATGTGTCTTTTCTTAAGGACACCCCGTTTCTCTCCGTCAGCAGCCCTGATAGGTGATATGGGCTGGCAACCAACTTTCAGTAGACAGATGATAAGTGTTTCTAATTTTTGGCACAGACCATGTATGATGCCTATGTCCAGAATAAACTACAAAGTTTTTAGGTATGCTAATTCAGTTGGTAGTACAAGATGTAAAAACTGGTGTTTCAGAACAAAACAAATTTTTAGTGATCTTGAATGTACAGAATTTTGTAATATTGATAATATAGTATCAAAAAAAGCTATGTTAGAAAAAGTTCAATCTAGAACAATGCAAAGTTTTATTGCAAATTGGAATGTTAATGTTACAAGTGAAAGAAGTAGAAGCGGGGTCGGTGGCAACAAACTGCGTAAATATAGGCAGTTTAAGACAACTTTTGGAACTGAGGAATATTGCAAAATCATACTTCTGCGTTGCCACAGGTCCGCTTTTGCTAAGTTCAGATGTGGAACTGCATCACTAAGAATAGAGACAGGTAGATATGAACGCCTACCAGTAAATGAAAGGCTTTGTCCTTTTTGTAATGACAAGGTAGAAAGTGAATTTCATGCTGTAATGGAATGTTTTATGTATGAATATATTCGTGTAGATCTATTTGAAAAAGTGAGTGTCAAAAACCCACATTTTCACACAATGACAACTATGGAGAAGTTTATTTTTATATTCTCAAATACGAGTTGTGTACGGTATATTGTCAAAACCTGCTTTGACATACTTAAGAGAAGGGTAACTTTCCTTTACATATAAGAACATACAAATTGCTCTCTTTTTCTGATGTGTCTTTTTATATGTTTTTATTTTAATTTAAAATATGTACATTGTATATAAAAGAATAATAGGTGAATCTTTTTACTGAAATGTAGGTTTTAAGATAAATATTTTAACCAGACTAAGACTGTGATCTCACACTGTTATCAATTTTTCAAAAGTGAATACTATTTTATAGTTTATATAGTCCTAGATAAATTTAATTGGACAGTATAAGAAAAAAATATATATATATATATAATAAAACAGTCTTAGTAAATATTATTTGGCAGGATATGGTTTTAAAAATGTCATTAATTGACTTATATAAGTTTTAATGGTCATATTTATTACATATCGGACAAATATAATTATGTTGCTTCTGTATAAAACATCCATTGACTAAGCCAATATATATTGTATGGATAAAACAGGTCTTCACGTAAATTATGTAAGAAACAAATCGTTGATATACTTAAGTTAGTAATTTTTTGAGATTGTAAAGTATCAAGTGTAATAAATGACATATTTTCCAAGGTTAAATTATTTATAATGGTCAATTTTTCTTTTTACCACTTGCATTTAAACATTTTAGTAACGTTTTATTCATTGTACCACAATGTAACCTTCTGTAGGAAAAACATGCAATAGTTTGAATATATTGAGGTCATATTTTTTTTTAAAATACAACAACCTTTTAAAGAATGATAATTGTGAAGCTAGGGGGGAAAACTCCTCAGTGCATAAAACAGTAACTGCTGTGATATGGACTGCGGAGTTGTCTCCCTTAGAGGTAAAAATAAATAGTCTCTTGTAATTCTTTTAGAATGACTTTCGTGTATTTTATGTTTGTGTTTAACGTTTAATATGTAATTTTATGTATACATGTAAAGATGAGACTGAAATAAAGAAAGAAACTGTAAAAAATAAATATTCATTTGCTATTTTATTAAAGAGTATTTGATGCGCAACAGGTATGGCGTTATTTGATATATCATGGATTTGCTAACTACGTATTTAATGCATACACATACACTTAAATGTTTTTCGAGTCTCCTAAATTACCTTAAATATTTTCTGTTCACATTTTAGTGCTTAGTTGAAGAATTATTTGAAATTTTGAACATTCTTTTGTTGTTGTCTTTTTTGTTATTTGATTTAATTTGATTTCATTTCATTTCATGTATTTATTTATTTATCTATTTATTTAGATCTTATTTATTTGTATTTATTTTTTGTTATTATTTTTTGTTATTATTTTTTGTTATTATTTTTTATCTTTTATGTACAATATAAGAGTGGCATTGTGCTGTATATTTTCGGATTTATTCTTGGTTCTTTGTTGTTGTTTTTTCATGTGATGTAAATTTTTTAATTTAAATTTAAAAGAACAAGCATGATGGTAGGAATTTCAATAAAATTCTGCATAACGAAACAAAACCACTGAACATTTCAAGTAACTCATATAGTTTCATATCAGACATTATAACAAATCACGAAAGTATTATATACGGATGTCGTTGCAATTTTGCTAGATACATCATCATTCAGCATTTCATATACATGTAATACTCGTAAAGAGTTCTAAAACAGAAATTTATTATACATTATAATATATTATAGGTTTTCATACAAAACCACTTAGAATTTTATAAAAAAAATTTCAAGTCAAAATTTTATATAAGAATATCCAAATACATGTAATACATTTAGAAATGTATTGTTTATAGCAATATTTGGAATACTCATGGAAAATGGGCCAATTGTGGAGACACGGGTAATATGTTCATTTCTTCGTTTTGAATTTTTCATACATAAGATTTCACTATAGTTGTCACAGTGAACTCTGGAAGCGTTAAAGAACATGTCAAATGGATAACTTCATACAATATCCACAATATATGTATTGTAACTTACTGGCTTTGTTCAAGTCACATGACTTGTTTTAAAACTGTTCTGTCGGCGTATTAATTTTGTTCAACATACATAGATTAATTAACGCTTTTAACCCAACATACGAGGGATGATCAAAAATCTTCAATTGACGGTACCAGTTCGGTTTATTTTTTATCATCCCTCGTATATAGAATTTATACAGACATTCATGGGACTTTAAAAATGTCATTTGAGCGTGATTTGAGTGCATAAGATCATTTTCTTATATTTGTCATTATTCGTCTGAGTATCCCTTTAAATGTTAAGTCACTCATAGCCATATCAAATTATTGTATATCAAGGGCAAGTACCTGGGTATATAATTATACAAATGAAACAAATATTAAATTTTATGAAAATAACTATTACATACTTTAGTGTTTCCTATCAAAATGATACAATTCAACCCATATAAGATATGATTATATTTCATCTATTAGAAACCTTTCTTTAAAGTGAATAAGTCTATGACTACTATTATAGACCCTTACTGCGCAAAATATCTTTAAATCGTTTCAATACCATTCATCATTTTCGGGATTTTTATTTAAAGGTTCTGACTGAGATGCGAACAGTGATGACCATGATCAGACCGTGCGGCTTTATCGGCTGATCTTGATCACGGGTAATATTTGCTGCCAACGGCAGGCAACATAAGTTAGGAAGAAGTATCAAGTTTAGTTACTCCCCCAGATTAGTAAAGTAGCGTAGAGTGATTTAATCACTATGAGGGATGGAATCGTGGGGCTAGAAATAAGAATCAAGAAGTCTTTTCAAATTACTTTACTCGCACGGGAAATTTTTTTTTCAAACTTGGCTTTCAATGATTTCCCTTTATTATTTATCGGCAGTAATATGCTACATTGTTATTGCATTTTCGACTTGCTTTTAAAACATTGCTCTTTGTGTTTAGATTATGAAAGTATTTATATTATTTGTATTAATTTAAACAATATAAATGAATATAATCGTTTGTAGTTTAACTCCTGGGTTATCAAGTTCATGAGATAATGAGAAAGTTACAAGGGATGCGACTCGTACAAAGTTAATCGGATGAAATCGTAAGATCGTAAGAGTTATCCCGCTTAGCAAAATTATATTCTTTTTTTTTCTTTGATGTTTCTTTGAATGATAATATACGTACATGTATACAAGACGTTTATCAATTCAATTATTCAATAAACGACATCCCGGTGGGATGTTGGGGCAGGGGGGGGGGTGTCGTTGAAACAGTATTCGATTGGTCCATAGCTGCATCTCCAAATCCCAGAAACATCGAAACTTCTATACCGTAGTTAAGCAGTAACAACAGTAATGAAACAATTTTTGCTAATATTAAAGGGGAAACTGGACTTTATAGAGGGCGGCTAGGTTCGGACGATGCAATGCAGCGACAGGTACCTATCAAATACCACAAAAATGTACGTTCACTGACTTGTGCATATTTGAAAACTATTTAGAATTTAAATAAAATCAAAATTAATTAACCTTTTTTCCAACTTATGTTGGTGTTGTTGTTTTTGTTTTGTTTTTCCAGAAGATTTTGATAAAGTGGCTAATTAATGGAAAGGTTAAGAAATTATTGCATATAAAATAATTTTAATGTAAATAGGTGATGATTTGGAAAGCATAAAGTTTATTTAAAATTTAACAATTAATTTGATTTATAAATTCTGTTAAATATGATGTGTTATCTTTTTACAGTGTGACAAGGGAAAATACCGTTGTTTAACACATTTGCACTCAATAGCATAGTGGTCTCCCTTGAATATTCAATAACACTATGGAAAAAATGAAACAATATCTTTGAATGTAATACTAGCTTTCTTTATTATTTAATATGTTTTAGTAATATATATACACAACAGTTTTGGCTCTCCACGTACTTAAAAACTGGAAGCACAATTCTATTATATTTTTCGCTAGTATGTTAATTAACTGCTATTTGAGCCTCATTATACTTTATTCATGTTTATTACTCCATTATGTCATGTTTGTACGTGAAATGAGAGAATAAAATGTTTTTTGACTTGACTTGACTTGACTTGGAAAACAATTATTGAAGAAAAAAATCCTTATTTTATCATTATATTTCTGTAAAATACGAAATTCGGTGAGATCATTATCAATAAATGCCTATAGAACAGAACATGTAGTTAAAAAAACAGTTTCCTTCGGTCGAAATCAAAGTTAAATTTGATTACAAGTAAAACCTATAGAGTGTTTGATATCCCGCGTGTTTGTTATTTAATTAGCACATCTAAAAATAGACGTGAACTGTTGCTCATCTTCTCGAGCGCCCTTTAGCAGTTAGCGTCAATTAACAAGTTTGAGAAATGGTTCTCAGTTAGTAGCTCAAACATCACATTACTTGTGGTAATATTTGTTTAAAATGTGCATGTCCCATTTAAAACGTACATCACAAAAAGACAGCGTCCATGTTAAAACATACATGTATCTTAACATAAAAGTTTTCTTTTACAATAAATAAATATTTGATCCTCGGACATTTATGTGTTTAAAATTAATTTTATGCGCTTTCAATATATTTCAAATCAAGGCAGCGAGAAAGTTTGTTTAATTTTTACTAGGAATATTTCGCTGATACGTCGAAAATAATTTTTCAAACTTTGGAAACTAATAGTGTGCATATATGAACAAAAACGGATAGTCAATATACCGTAAATCTGCTTGGAATTGTTTGTAGATAATTCTTCAGAAAGTTCATCAATTATTCACCAATTCCTATTTAACTTGACCCCTCTGAATACCACTTAGTAGTTCAAACTACTTTCAGAGCGTGACATTTTCAAACTATATTCATGGTTTGTATAGCGTATCGGATTTAGCCGTTGAAGTTTTCTGTGAAAATATTGGAATTTTCTGGCCACATTTTCTGCCTAGCGAGAGAGAGAGAGCGGGAAAACGTATGAGTCACTGTACATAATCTATAACCACTAGGCAGGCCGATTTAAAGGACAGTCATGAATACGGTGTACGTTCTATAACTGGAGTTCCGATACAAGATCTGATGACTAGCGCCTGACAAATACGTGTTGCTCTTATTCCTAGTGTTGATGTCTTTAAATATGTGAGGATTTTGCTTTTTGACTGGCTAATAAATTGGATAGGAAAATACATGGTATGTTATTACATGTACTTTAATTTATATTCATAAATATATAGTATTATCTATAAGTAAAAATCAGGAATGTACCTTCATTATTCAATTATAATTATGAGTAATGCAAGTGCGTTAGAGTACATCTTAAATGAAAAGTCACAGTAAGAGATAGTGAAAAACATGGAAAATTGGAAATAATTATATCTACACTAAACAGACATTTTCCAAAACGCTTTTACATATTTCAATCTATATATATAATATTTGAAATAACGTTTTGCTGACTATTTTAAAATGCGCTGAAAGTTTAAACGGAATTATACTAAAAAAAGTCAACTGTTCAAAACCGTTACAAACGGTATAACGTTTACATAACCCTTACGTTAAATAGATTTCCCTTGCTAAAATGGGTGAAATTATGTAGGGATATGGTAGCTTTCTATAAAATTTTGTAGTCTCAATTTCTTAATGTTTTACCTTCGAACAGTGAAAATAGAGTCGCATGGCACATATTCTAACACACATATATCTACCATGTAGCAACTAGACTGTCGATATTCGAATATGAAGCATATGATTTGATAGTTAATTGAAAATAACTAGAACGGTTCAGGTAGCGCGTAACGGTTTTTATTCATTTCATGAGTATAGTCTGATTTTATTGACCTGTCAATTATGCATACATTATAGAACTCATTTAAATATTCGATCCCACTTCGGTTTGGTCCGTGTAGTTTACGAGAATTAATGTGGAGTATATTAGTCATGGATTGAAAGTCACGCCAGCTTAATGTGAAGGTTTTCGTTAATTCACAATAGTACAGTCGGTTAAGAGAATGCCTGATAAATTAGAGGTCTGTGGTTCGATCCTTGCTGTTGCCATTGTTTTAGTACTCTTTCTTTATTTTTGCCGTATATTTTAATGGAACAGTTTGTAGTGTGTTTTACAGCATTGAAAAGACATTTATTGATTTAAATCCGTTTTAATTTTTAAACATGAATTCTTAAAACATGTTATTTAAAAAGAATATAGATATAACAAAATTAAGTAAAACATAATAAAACAAAACGAACAACATAAAATAATCATATATAGCTCCAATATTGTTGAAAGTATTAATAAGAAAATAAAAACATAGACCTACGCGGTCTCGGAACTTAAAACACGTGTGGCACTTAGAGTATAAACTCGTGCTTTACCCTATTGCGCTATAACGCTGAGTACACTTTGTTGAGAGATACAAATTAAATTAAATTCCATCGTACAGCGTACATCTCACGGAACTTACCGAAAATCTACCGAAGATTAATATACTGTGTGCATCGACCGTGTAATCAGTATGTAATTGACAGGTTAATAAAACCAAACAATATAAGGGTTCGAAATTTTGTTTAAAAAGATACGATTTATCAATAAACTTATGTTATGCTATAACCACTTTGTACATATTTTGATTACACATTGTATTTTCCACGGTCTCTAGCATTTTTGCATATTTAGATTCTGGTCTAAAATTGATATATATGACGTGACAAATTTGTGTTATATGCACATATACATGTAAAATATACAGTGAAATAAAACAACATCTTTGTAACATGTATATACATGTAAATATTTTATACCTCATATAACAGCTAGACTGTCGTATGAACATCTTAAATTATTCGGATAACAAGTCCTTGAATTTGAAAGTGAAATTTTATTTTCTTCGTGTTATTTTGTTTGAATTGTGTTATAGTATGAATCATGTAACAATGTACCACAGTTATTTTCAGGAGTAATTCCTTGTAATAAAAAAAAGATTACTGCCATATTATATTAAGGCTCGTATTTCTAGTTGATATTTTGTTAGAGATAATGGTGGCATATTTCTATAATTGTTTTTTTCCCTGTCTGTATGTTGTGTTTTTTTATGTTGCCTTTTGACATTTGAATATATTATTCAGATATTCAGCACATGTAATAATATACACTGCTAGTTAGTTTGTTTTTAATGCTGGCAAGGGAAGTGGGAGTATGTAAAGGGACCATTAATTCGGGTCTGTTAAATTCTAAGGAAACGGACCTATTTTTTAAAATGGTAGCGAATTCAAACATGGAAAAATGAAACCATCTTTTTGATCCCATTATATTTAAAATCACTCCGACATTGGCCCAGAATAGAATACGAGTAAGGAAGCTCTACAGTGATCTTTGGGCTGTATAAGAAATTCATTTGAGGCTTGACAATATTTATGTGAGAAAATAAATTCCCCTGACTGAGAAGGAATAGCTAGAATACATGTACTTCTCTAAAACGTTTCAAATGGAAAATTCTTAAGATTTAGCATGCATAATTGTTTTAAATAATGAAAATGTAATTTAATTTTGAAAATTCAAGTGCTTAAACCCTTATTTTGTTTGAACCGAAAACGACCAACATTTATGACAAGTATAGAGCCGGACCAGCCTGCAAATCACCGCAAGTCTGAGACCAGGTTCTATACTATTGGCTGACCAAATGGAAGCCGGGCAGGTTGATATAAGAATATCAAAAGATGAAGCATATGCCTCTTATAATATATTTACAATACTTTCTTATTCATTAACATCAAAATAAATGAGCCGTTCCAAAGTTTTGTTCATCGTGACTCAGTAGTTAAACCGTGATCGCGTAAATTATACTTTTGGAATTTGGTTTTAAAACAGAGAATGATCGTTTTAGACTCCTTTGCTTGAGAGGTTTGGCTAAAAAATTCTAATTTTTACAGCTACGTTCCCTATGTTCTATTGATCACATTGTTACGTTTGTTTGCCGAGCTTTTCAAATACAGAAAGACAATATGAAATATTGAATAAAGCTATTTACATAGCAATTGGTACTGGTCGAAAAAACAGTCTCAGTTACCGAATGTTAAATCGATTCCTATAATTATGTTTAGCATATCAATTTTACAAGCGTTTACACAAACATGTTAATTATATATACATACACGATATAGCGGTGGCCCAGTGGTTCAGGTGTCTGTCTGTCAACCCAGGGAACATGGGTTCGAGCCGTGCTCGGGCCAAGACTATTATTTCACCAGTATTTGTTAGTTCCAGGAAGCGGACTCGATAGTGATTAACTTGAGTTGCAAGAACTTGTTTC
>NW_026856735.1:210000-300200 GCF_026571515.1 Ruditapes philippinarum
ATGTTTCCTCAAAATCAGAATAATCGTAATGGAATTTACAAAGTATTTAATCAGTCATCAGATGTATTTCGCGCATAACATGAAAGAGCAGAACATGTTAGTAGCATAGGCAAATTCCGGGTTTTCCATTGGCATAGCTAATATATATATTTACAATGTAATGTGTATAACAAAGGCATATCACAAAAGAAACAGACTTACATAAACAAGACATAAGTTTATCTTAAAAAAGCATATGCTTATCATAAAAAGCATAGATATATCATAAAAACATAGGCATATTATAATCAATCACTGCACATCGCATAGCATAGGCATAGCACAAGATCAAAAACTTAAAGACACGCTACAATGCCGGCAACAATGGCGTTTATTGGCGTCCGCGCCGAAGCGCGGCGCTCTTATGGAATGAGATCAGATTTTGTGAAAGGGCGACAGCAACTTCTCGAGCCTTTTAGTCGGTCATAATAAAAGCCGAAAATTCCGATCGGTATGAGGGTGCTTGATTATTAAATAAGAATGAAATGTCGCGATATGTTACAATGAATTTTCGCAATGCAAACATTTACAAATGAAATAACCTTTTCCGTCAATAAATCGCGCTCTTCGGGGTTTTTTATTTATCATTTTGTAGTACACAGTCGGTTATCATGTCATGGTATGTTATTGTTGTACATGTATCCTAGAATGATCAGTTGATGACCTAAATATTCCAAAAACCTATTTATAGATATATCTTTTTATCACTCCTATCGGTAAATGCCGGTCTCTCCCGGTCTATTTTGACCAGGATTTACTAGTGACCGGCGAATAGTACCACACGTTATATTGTCCGGTCTCTCCCGGTTTTGGAGTAGATGTTTGATATCGTTACAATTAGAAAAAAACAACAATAGCATGTTTCATTTTATCTATATGAGATAAAAACAATAAATATGTACACGGATTTATATGTAATATAAATCCGTGATATGTACAATAATTGAGAAAAAGGTACATTTTTTATGGTATTAAAATGACATTATCAACTTTGAAACATTTTATTTAATTATTCAATTTGTTATCCGTGTTTAGTAAAGATGCCGTGGAATTATTCAAAGTTACAAATTAGATTTTATGAATTATTCAATTGATCGATAATTTAAAAAATGATAAAGAAAAATACAATGTACATGTACATGGTTTAAGAATAAACACTATTATGTATTGAAAGATAAACCATAATTTACTGACTTTTTCCAGTTAAGCTTTGACTTATCATCGTCGGTCAATATGACAATTGAATTCTTAAAATTTATTTTACAATTTTAATAAAAAAGAGTAGTAAAAACTCAGTATTAAAATAGCACATAAACACAAAAAAGAATAAAAGAAAACAATATTCATAAAATTTGTATTTTTTTAAATTAAAATTAATAGATATTACAATTATTGTATAATAAACAATTATGCTCAACATGATCAACATGGTAATATAACCAGTGTCATATTTTTACTAACTTAAAGTGTGAACAGATACCTTAAGGGGGTCTTCGCTAATAGCGATAACATGTACATAATAAGGGACAAATGTGTGGTACGTGTTGATCATGCGTTACACATATGGATTATAAATGATTGCATACATGTATATCCGTTGCTATTAATAACCACGATCATAAAGAAATAACAAGTAATATTCTAATCTCTAGCATGCCAATCAAAGTTCATAATGAACAATGTCTTTCGTCCGCTCATTCATAAGTGGTATACATTTCTGGTAGTTTATAAGAATATCTTGTCATCATATGTGTACTAGTTCATCTTCACTTGCTGCATTTCTTGCTTGGACGCCCTTTGATGCTTTGCATCAATGCTTTTCTTGTAGTATTCTCTTACTAAATTATGAATTTTAATAGGAAACGACTTTCATACATTTTGTGCAAATACACCTCCTTATTTTATTACACCACTCAAAACTGGCAAATTATTCAATTACATAAGCCTCAAAATACTGGTGTGTTCATTTAAAGCAATGTTATATATTATTAACATTATACTTCTATTATTTTCTCTAGAACTTTTGTAAAGTCTCGTTAGTAAAATGCCATACGTATATTTAAGTGGTATATAACTATTAGCCCTATAGTTTTATTACCGACTCCACTAGGAGTCAATTAAATAATTGCGTCCTTTGAGAAGACGTATAACGCAATTATTGTAACGTAAAAATCTGAGCTGATCCATCTCATCAAAATGTATGAGCTGGCAATTAAAGCACCGATGGGGATATAGGCGTCTTGGATATAAAACCAATTTAACAGAGCCGAAGTTGTCGTAAGGGAATTATTTGATCACGTGAGACATATTGTAACATGACTAATTCAAGCGGTCCGCAGGATACACTAGTTGTTCCATTGAATTACGCGAGATATACGGTGGTCAGTAAGGGAAATCATTACTTTCGTTGCCCTTGTACAATGCACAATGTTGAAAACGTAATTGAAAGATAAAACCATGATGTTAATGCGATGATAAGATAATAAATACGTACCTGCATGAGAGTAAAATAACAATCATATGATGATAAAATAATGACATCAAAATGCCAGCATAACTATTAAAAAATAATATTAAATTTTCTTCCCGACCTGTACCTTCTTTACCTTCTTTTGTTATGAAAAAAAAGTGTTTACCACCCATATCTCTGGCCTCAGTGACACACAATTATGATAAAATATTCAACCGATGTTTTGTCTTTTTTTTTCAGACATATTGAAGTCTTAAAAAATCAACATGAAATTTAGACAATTCGAGTTTCGTCTGTTTCCGAGGCTTCGAAACAGGAAGAAGAAGAAGACGAAGATAAATCATCCTGATTACCCACGTGACATCAGTTTAGATAAAAATAGTAACTTGTATCAGGAAAACTTTCCGTGCTTCTATGACAATTTTGCCGCAGAAACAGCTATTTCTGAGCAGTTTCCTGGATATATTTTATGTAGAAGCAATGGCACAGTGTTTGACACTTTCGACAGTTCATCCAATGACGATACGTGTTCAAAGGGATTCCCCTTCAAAGAGCTAAAAATAGACATTGACAGCGCGTGCAGTTGTTCTCAATGCGCATGTATCGGTGATCATCTTTATAACAACCAGATGTCGTGCGAGGTGTTTTCGGGATCATGCGTCGGAAGTTTGGGGACTCCGAATACCATTCCAAGGTCAAGAACCCGTATAAAGACAAATCCATGGTTGCCGTCACCAAGGTCAACTCCTAGTCCTACAGGTAAACTAAGTTTCAATTCATAAGACTGAGGTTTACTGATCATTTTCCTTTCCATTTTTTGTAATGTATAACCTTTAAACAATGGCGTATGTAATTACTTTTATAGATCATTGCTTTTAAAGAATGTGTTTAAATAGCTCTACTAATATTTTGTTCTTACAAGGTACATACTCCACAGCTTTTGATACATGAATTAGCAATAAAATTTCTTATTCATTGTATATGATTGCGTTGTATTGCGCTGTGCTGTGCCGTGGTGCAGTTTAGTGCTAATTATGTGTTATTTCAATGTTAATATACATGTTGCATTGTATTGTGTCGTGTCATATCGTATTATCTATCATAATTGTATTATATCAATATCATTATAACATCAAATCATATTATATAATCATATCGCATTATATCACATAATGTTCTAATAGTATAAATCATGGTAAAAATGTATAAGCATTATCCAAATTAGCCAGTCCAGTAGATTATTTGTGTTCTTATTTAAATATTTACAGGTCAATACCAGCAAATAGAGGAGTTTTGTGCGAATGAACATTTAAATATAAACCGGCCGAGTACTCTCCCTTTACTAACACCCTACAGTTCAGATTATCTGAAGGGAGAGAAACAAGTGTCGGCCTCATTTAACGGGCTTGCTGGGATACCAGAACACGGAATAATACATGACGGTTCGAGCAAAAAACTTTACGACAACGGAGGGGAATACCTGTATAAGACAATAAGAAAGAAGAGCAAATTACCTGAAATTGACAATGTCATACATTCGCCCTTAGATAGTTTACTCAAAGATGATTCAAATTACGAAACTGATGTTTCAAGTTGTACCTCACCGTTAAATGAATTCCTTAAATGTGTCAAGTATGAGATAAATTTCGCCTACGAAAAGAACGTCGATGATCTCTTAGAAAGTTCAACATTTCCGCGTGACGATAGCTTTAATTCCATCATCAATATCCGCGCAGACGTTCCTGATCATTCTGAGATTGACTGTGGTGACAAAGCCACATGTGAAACGAAGCTTGAAGAGGACGTGGAATTAACTTTTGGCGATTCGAATAATAACATGCAAGAATCTATCGATACCGGATACGGAAGTGTATCCCCTGACAGCGACTTCCTGTCGTCTGATGAAGAATTTGGAGCAAACTCGGAAAGTAAGTACGTTTCTAAAGTTGCGGAAAATAAATTTAGTGAGGAAAATGACATAGCCAATGTATCTGAATCATCTACAAACGATTTAAGTGAACTTGTAAAGCATTCCGTCTCAGCACAAGATATGGACCAATCACGTGACAGTGATATGTCTAAAGATAAAGACACTAGCTGTGATTTCAGTGATACGAGTGATTTGGAATGGGACGATGAACCCATGACACAAACGCTAATACTCGAATTCCCACAATTCATTCCAAGTCAAAATGATTCCACTTTTGACAATTGTCTGGCTGACAACAACTCGGATTCATACCAACCGCCAATTAAAAGATACAATTCTGTGAAGTACAGGAGAAATAAAGGAAAAGACATTTCTGAAAAGGAGTGCATCTGTCGTCGAAGAAGGTCAAGATCGTTAGCTGACATAGAGCTGAGTCTAGACGAAAAAGTCGTTCTCCTCAGAGAAGAGAAAACATTTGTCCAGCGTAAGATTCACGAGGCTATATTAGAAGAAAGGGTTCGAGAACACCAAATGAAGATTTTTAGACTTTTGTCCGGGGACAAGAAAAAGAAGCTGATAGAGCAGACGTTACATAATCTCAAAACGAGACTCGAAGACCAGAGTGCACGCCTACAAGCTAGCTACAGTACTGTCCTCTCTCTACAGAATCTTTATTCAAAACGGAGAGGAAATGCAACAGATGAAACAGTGCAAAATGAATGTTAATGATCTAGATAAAATTTATGTCTCGAAGCATTATGAATATATCAAGGACTAAATGAAGTAAAATCTGAAGATTGTCGGTAGGGAATCATGTTATATGTATATGGAAAAGTCTTACTAAAATGCATTGTTTAATATATTTAGGCCTAAATTAAGTAAATTTTATTGTTTGTCAATAAGGAATTACTTTCTATGTTTTATATCTTGAATAACGAACGATTGATGCTAAAAAGATGTTAAACGAAACTGATGATATATTATTTGCATAAAAATGCAGCATCCGAAATAATGACAAGAAATCGTTTGGACCAAATGTTGTGTAAGATATTTTTCAGTTTTTATGGTACAAGATTTGATGAGTTTTGTGCAATATGTTATTTATTTGTTGATGTTGTTGTTGTTATTGTTGTTTGCAAATACTATTATGTATATGTGAATCAAATGGACTTGTTAAAACATATTTATAAATGTAGATTTAGTTCTAAAAATAAAAGAAGAAAAACTGACAAATCTGTATTCTTTTCTATAATTGTACATTTCAAATTTAGGAAGAGTACTCGTTCTGTATCAACTCCCTTTAGTATGTCCGTGCAGTGATCTCCCCTTTGGTATGTTATCATTGGAAAGGGGAATAACTGCTTTGAGCAGTTTTCTTTATAAGCACGTTGAGAATTTTTTTACTTCAAATAAAAAGTTGTTTTTTTCACTTTTTGTTCTTTGGGGAAAATAAGTCAGGGACTGAACGTCATCGAAAACATTTTAATGGTTAGTGCAAAATTCAATTCAAGTAAAATCAAGTATTTTTTACACAGTCTCGGCATTGTTTAAGGAGAAATAGCATTAGATAAATAGCATTCGTTGAAGAAAAATTACAGTTTGCATTCATATTCCCTTACATTACTTAAATGCTGCCATGAGTTTATTTTTCCCCATACAAACATAATTTCTGGCAACCTTCATAAAGATGCACGTCACGTGAGCACCTGCTCGATTCCTCTCAATTTAATAATTCCCTAATGTACAATCTTTGACAAAAAACAATGCTTATTTCCGAAAGAATTCTTACATTTTCTTAAAAAGAAAAAAAAGACGAAAAAAAAATCGAGCATTAAACTAGTACCCTTACGTGTTTGGAATACAAATTGGCAAAGTTTTACCAACTGGAAAAAATACACTCTGTCACGGAAGGATCAAAGAAGCCGGCTGATTCATCTGAAGCTGAATAACAGTATTATATTATCTGCTTCTGATTAAATCGATTCAACTCACTTCAATGGCCTAATTTACATCCATGAAATTTCTTTGATCTCTCCGAATGACATATTAAACTGATCAGCATCCATTTTACAGCAGGGTATCAATCGAATTATCTATGTTAATAAGAAGAAAAAGGGAAAAGAGAATGATGTGTAACTGTTTGAAACATAATTATATTTTGTAACATAGTCTTTCTAGTAATGAATAGTTTTCAACTTTCTCAGAGCATATTATTTGCTACTAATGAATAGTTTATTTGATTTAGTTATTTTGAACATGCGTAAATCCTGTGATTGAACTCAACTGGCTTAATAGTATTGAAAATTTTAAGCAATTTTAGTAATAAACAGCTAGTTTTGCTTGAAACAGAAATAGGTTTGTACACTAGCTTTAAATTCTTGCAATGAATAACTTACTTTTACCGTGCAATTTCTGTCAATGAGAAGTTAATTTACTTTTACCGTGCAATTTCTGTCGATGAATATAGTTAAAGTACTTAAACCGTGCAATTTCTGGTAATGAATATTTAACTTATTTAACCATACAATGTCTCGCAATGAATAACTTACGGTGAATAGGTAACTTACTTCAAGCGTACAATTTTCGGCAATAATGGTTAACATTTATAAGTCAATAACTTCTAGAAACAAACATATTCTTTTTTGTCTGTGCGTTTGTTTATTTTAACTTGAAACAAAAACACACAAACTGTTTTAATGAACTGTTAAATTTTACGTTTGCATATATTATTCCTGGTAATGAATATATGAGAGTTATATTGATTTACCGAAAAGTCTTAGAAGTGAAAAGTCGCTTCATCGCTATAGATTAATTAATTATACACCACAAATGAAAATATTAGATCTATTCATGCAGCAAGTACTTGAAATAAGGCAAGAAGCAATTCCTTTAAACAATTTCTCCTCGAGATCAGGGATCAGCAATTCACTGCTTAAAGGATTACCAATCTAGTATCTCGAGGAGTTTTCTCTCTCGAATTGTAACAGAGCCGATGTCAATTATGAAAATATTTCTGTAGCTCAATATTTAATCCAGCTAGCATGAATCACGATCATCTTCATGAAAAATGTCGGAGATCGCTGACGTCCGGGGATACATCAGGAACATTTGACATATTAGGTTAAACGTCAAATAAAGGGGAAATGAATATGATGAATAATCTGAAGCATCGACTCATTCTTGATCACTCTGTTGCTCACAATTTCCACAGTGTCATATATCAAATATGAATATGCACGGTGTGTAACTTAATGAGTCACCGTAGTGAGTTATTCTTAAATTGGATTGGTCTACAATGTGCACATTTTTATAATTATTTCTAATATTGACAGAAAGAATGTAATGTATCATTTTGATATTCTTATAAAGTATTACTTGAAAAGAAATTGTTAATAAAGTTCTAAGTGATTATAAAATGAATGATAATATTTCGTTCTAGAACATTTTATTATCTTATACAAATATATTATATAAATTATACAATACAATATTTTTATACATTGTATATGCAATATCGGATCATGTATCTTTCACTTGCCAACAACATCCATATAACTATTTCGTGTATAATTATTTCGTGGTTTGTTTTTATTTCTCATACAGAATACTACTAACGTAATTATTTCCTGTATAACAGACCTTCAATTATAGACTAATTCACTTTAACCTACTACATTTTTAAATGGACTTATACCGCTATTATTTTTGGAAGAGTCTATTTTAAAATTGAAAGTAAGGCAACAGTTAAGATCCTGGTTAGAATGCATGATCAAGAAGGTTGGTCATTTTCTATACCGGTGACAAAAGCCTAATATCACTTTAGGTTCTTAGAGGTTAAGAATATAAGCTTTAGTTTAAACAATATTTTATTTGTAAACATTTCATTTACATGATAATTTACAATCGATAAGTTGTACAGATTGAGTATGAAGCTTGAAAAGCCTTTTTTAGAAACTCTCTCCGATTTAAGCTTTGTCGTTGTTGATTGGTGAACTGAAGATTATTCAATGACAATTAAGAATGTCCTATGCATATTGATAATATTTTAGATAAATCGTCATGCTGTTACCATGTTTGTAACCTATCTTACCAATAAAGAGTTTTGTTCTTGTACTTGCAAATTTTAACTGAATGTACTACTTTATTATTCTATTTCTTACTGCTACCCAATAACATACATAGTAAGGGCTGTTTAAGATGAAAAGAACCATCAACTTGTTCAGATCCATTTTCGGAATCGTTCAATATTGATTTTGGGGATATCAAGATAAACATTAAATGTTAGGTCTGTATCGAGATTGGTCAAACTGCGTACATGTGTACTTAAAGGTAAACATTTCTTTAGTGGACAGAAAACGTATTTTACACGTTGCAAACGGCACTTGTAAACAGTCTGCGTAAATTACAAAAAAAGAGGTAATCATATGTAAAAATATCCCTTACTGATTTTATCACGCAGTAGAAATATGGTCACAAATACTGCAAAATTGGTCATTAATTGCAAATAGTAGTCTGATTTAATTGACCTGTCAATTTTGAATACATTATAGCACTCATTTAAATATTCGATTTCACTTCGGTTCTGTCCGTGTAGTTTACGAGAATTAATATGGAGTAAATAACGAAGGTTTTGAAAAGTCACACCAGCTTAATGCATAGGCCTTGTCAAATCCGCGATAGCAGAGGCGGTAGAGTGAGTGTCTAATATATTAGGGGTCTGTAGTTCAATCCCTACGTTTGCCATTGTTTTAAGGCCTACTCTTTTTCTTTATTTTTGCAGTAAATTTTCATGGAAAGGCCGAGTGCTTCCAATATTGCCTACATATATGAATTAACTAAGAAACATTTCTCGATTTGTAATGTGTATTACGCCATTGAAATGACATTTTCTAATTTTCATCCAAATTATTTATTAATATTAATTCTGAAAGCATATTGTTTAAAAAGAGTTTAGACTTTACCAAAAATAATTGCAACACGTATGACACTTGGAAATCATTAACCCATAGCTTACCCTATTGCGCTATACCGCTCTGTATAATTGCTTCATAGGCACAAATTATATTGAATCAAATCTCACTTCGTACATCTCACGGAAATTACCGAAAATCTTTCGAAGATTAATATAGTGTGTGCATTGACCGTGTAATTAGTATGGAATTGACAGGTTGATAAAACCAAACAATAGCATGTAATAATTGCTTGAATCTTTTACTTTTCTAAAATCTTAAACTAGTACACTTCTCTTAGATTTTCTTGAAATACTTTTGGCTCATCTGGAGGCATACAGCTTCCAGTTAATACTGTATTGGGTCTGTACAAAATGCAATAACACAACATACACGAAAAATTCTTAATTTAAAAGGGGAAAGCGTGAATTTTGTAACGTTTTTATAACTGTTTTGAGCATGCAAGAAGCTTATTACCTGAAGAAAGAGGCACTGAATCTAAAATTATTTGTCGTAACTGTAGCAAAATGTAATCAAAGTAGTACTTTGACTTCCATATAAATAATCACTATAATTGTACAGAGCATTAGCAAAATACATGGTTGACGTAAATGGCAAATGAGTAATTTCTGGGAAACAATAACATGGCACCAAATATAATAACTAAACAAATATTTGAGATGGGGCATAATGTACCTTCAACAAGTGAAGTTATAGTTCATGTAAGTATATTTTTATATAACCTATGTATCACAAAAAAAGCGTCAGTACATTTCCCTTAATTCTGTATATCTAGCCGTTAGAAATGTACAGACTACAAACTTTTTGATTATATTGTTGACCGGTTAGTGATACAGTGCAACGGTCCCTGTAGTGTCCGGTGTTGATTTGCAACAACAATTGTCGAAAACAAGCTTTGAATAAACAACTAGATTGAACTATCTATGTCCTTAAGTCTTGTATACTTCATAACTGATCAATAAACATAGTAACATTTAATTAATGCCATTAAATGTGGAATGATTCATGTACGATTGCTATACGATAGTATATCTTCCGTATTTTATTGACCGTGTTATTACAGAAGTTATCAAGGTATGATGCAGTGGTCGGGAAAATGTTCACGTCAGGCATTACTTGAGAAGGCAAATTAATCTTCATGGCTAATTAAAATGAAGGAAAATCAGTATTAATATCGTTGGTTATTTGATACTGGGTATTTTATTGCCAATTTACTTAAAAAACATATTCTTCTGGGGAAATGAGATTCGAAGCAATATTGTAATTTTCTTTAACCGGTGAACCTTAGATTCTAATATATTCTTGATAAGTATTGTTTTTAAGCACAGTTAATATCAGCACACGTATGAAGTAGGCGACATTTTTTATTTTTTGTTCCAATGGATAAAATACTAACGAAGTTATCATAAAATCTAATTACTCGTTTCTCTTCATTTATAAAACGTCGACTATTAACTGAAATTGCTATATAGTACTAAACAACCATGTCATGTAAAACACTTAACGACTTCATACTTGAGAACCAATTTACTGACACTTCTTAAATGATCGATGATTAAGATTAAGTAAAAATTATAGAAAATGAAATAACATTTATTCTTAGATTCAGTCTTCATTGACAGGAATTGCTCTTTTCCGGTGTAATCTATGACTAGTAATTTGTATGGCTTTCTTTCCGGTTAACGTAAATTGTAAGGATATAAACAGCAATATCCAGAACCGAGGAGATGGTTGTTTTGCTTGACATAATCGTTATGGATTTCATTAAGGGGGCGGGGAAATCCGATTAATGTTCATGGTAGTGAACCAACGTTAAGACTGTATCGTCCCAGGATGATTTGGTCCGACGGTACATGGGAAAGTCAATTAAAAGGGTAAATCTGCATATTATTCGATATTGAAAGCGTCAATTACTATATAGTGTAACTCAAAAAGAAGAATGTCTACCATCGTAATGGCTCAGGAGGTAAATCAACGTTACTGTAACTTTTAATGTGAACTCATAATAGGTTCGATCCCTACGCTCTGCTATGTTATTATGGTTATATTTTTATTGTTTTTCTCAGATTATTTACTTTGTCTTTTGTTTGAATATATTTTGTTATTTCAAATTTCTATTTCTTTCCTTTTTTGAAACTATTTGAAAATAAGAAAAAGATATATATTAACACTCAAATGTAAGTTTACCTTACAATAATTCGAACATGTAAATGAGTGAACAATACATAAGTCGTTAGCTTTACAGAAACATTAATTTTGTTTGTGATATTGAATATGAACAAGAACTGTCGGAGGACAGTAACGCTCGACTATTCGAAAAAGTTATCACAAAAGTGTTTCATTCAGTATAATATATAATGCTGACCTATATGAATACATAAAATTGTCTGAAAAGGTACAAAGGCTTGTTTTTAAGATGTTTTATCGAGTAAATCACTGCTTTATTATTATGAATGCATAAAATTGTCCCAAGAAAGGCACAAACCCTTCAGTAGTTATGGAGATACCAGCTTACAAGCAAAATCTTTACCAAGAATTTCTAAGTCGAAAAAGGGGCATAATTATGAAAAAGGAAATCAAGAGTTATGGGACTTGTGCCAATCATGTGAGATAATCAAAGAAAACAAGTGTGTTAAGTTTTAATCCATTCCCTTCAGTAGTTATGGAGATACCAGCTTACACGCAAAAACTTAAACCAATAATTTTTAAGTTGAAAAAGGGGCATAATAATGCAAAAAAGCAAATCAGAGTATTGAGACTTGTACCAATCATGTTAGATAATCACAGAGAACAAGTGTGTGAAGTTTCAATACATTCTCTTCAGTAGTTATGGAGATACTTGCTTACACGCAAGAACTTAACCACAGGGACGCCGACGCCAACAAATGGGTGTCTGCATTAAATGGGTGACTTAAAATTTTAGTCTCGCCTTTTTTCATTTTTAGCTCCACTATTTGCAGAATAATCGAGCTAAATGAATAAAAAAAGACGAAACTAAAAATTTTAGCAAAGCTAAACACTTGAAATGTCCATTTATTTGATTGGTAAATGAGATCAAAATAAGCACACAAATGTTGAACCAACTTTGACGCAGGCGCAATGGCAGAGACTTAACATAACAGTTGAAAGTTAAAATCCGATTGGCAGAACCCCACACTTCTAAAGCTGGACAAAATAAGACAAAGAAAATATGCAAAGAGACAATCTCGTTTAATCATAAATGTAAGTAAATTTCATATTACAATACAAGTCATTTAACATATAGCTTAATTCTCTCATCCTCTTCGTGACTTCTGAAAATACAAAAACGATATGTTAATGCAATATTTTCCCTGAGCAATATATGTTTTGATATCAAAGTTCATGGTCAATTGTTTTTCCTCAAATTCACTGCTGCGTAAAAATATGGTGGCTGATTTGGTACATTGCGTGTTGCGTTGTCGATAGCGACAACGCAACCTATATCGTTATTGCCTTTTCGTCTTGTCGCTAGCGACAACACGACAAAGCGCGAAACGGCGCGTTGTCGCGCTGTCGTCTTGTCGTCCTGTCTCCAGAGATGTCGCCCTGTCGCTTGGCTTTAAGCCAATCCTCCGATTTGAACCGAGCGACAATGTGACATTGCGACAACACGCCGTTTGGCGTACATCGTTAGCGACAGGACAAAAAAACGAAAGTCCGACAACGCGCCATTTGGCGCGCTTTGTCCTGTTGTCGCTAGCGCCAACACGACGCACAAACGCTTTCCAAATCAGCCACCATATAAAAGCGTTGTAAAGTGCTTTGTCTTCTAGTTTCTAGCTTGGACATTATGTGTATTGTTGGCAATATTGAGCCGAGACATTTGAATATTCAAAGACTGTTTGTGGGTAATAATCGACGTCCGAAGTAATCCTTACGGATTTAAATGTATGGTACAAAAGTATATGTATAACATAAAATTACCAGCATAACACTTGAAATGAAATAAAACTGTTGTAAATAAAACACCATCTTTCTTAACACTATGCCATGTGCAGAGGTACATTGAGATCTGTACTATTAAAATGCTAAGCGTAAATCATAAATTAAGGAAGCTACGAGTCTCAAGTCATTACTGCCAAACAGTTGTATCAATATAATTATTCACAATTGTGTCATGAAATAAACAAGTTTTTTTTTTGTTAATTCATTTGCATTTTGTGATTTTTTTTTTTAATATTTAAAGTATTTTATTGATATCATACATAATACTTAACATTCGATCTACTGTATATTTAATGTATATGCTATCATTTAATACAACAACATAAAAACTCTACGCATATTTGAGGAATTGTGAAAGTACATTTAAGCACAGCAATGTACAGTACATCTAATCTTTGTTCCACATTTTTGTCCAATTAGAATGCCTAACATTGAAAATTTATGAGGACAGTATTTCGCATAAACTATCCTATACCATTCGATAATCTGGATAATTATTACCCGTGTCAACGAAAAGTAGGTCAATGACTAAGTTAATTAGAGGCTAATATAAAAAGTTGCTCGTTTTTAGCCGTTTCAAGATTTTTCTTCTTCCTTCATCCCAACTAATTACTTAATTCCAAATTGTGGTAATTTTATAAATATCTTCTCCGATATTTCAACAGCTAGGAATAGAAACTAAAAGTTGCAATTCATTTTACTGTAAACTGGTACATAAAGTTTAATTACTGAAATTATTGCCACAATTCCTCATATGTGACGGTGGTGAGTTGTTTTTATCGATACTGTACGGGGATATCGGACCTTTCCAAATTTTTTTGTGGCGGAATAATAACCCCCGTTTTTTCTAACCAATGCTGTCAATTGCTCACAAACAGTATCACAAATAAAACCGTTAACCATGTCAAACAGCGACTTTTCTCCTAGTGTAGTGATTGGATAGCCAGTCAGCCAATTTGCATCGTCGGTTACCCACGGTATATATTCCGTATATACTACATACTAGACGGTTACCTACGGTATATATTCCGTACATACTACATACTAGACGGTTACCCACGGTATATATTCCGTACATACTACATACTAGACGGTTACCCACGGTATATATTCCGTACATACTACATACTAGACGGTTACCCACGGTATATATTCCGTACATACTACATACTAGACGGTTACCAACGGTATATATTCCGTACATACTACATACTAGACGGTTACCCACGGTATATATTCCGTACATTCTACATACTAGACGGTTACCCACGGTATATATTCCGTACATACTACATACTAGACGGTTACCCACGGTATATATTCCGTACATTCTACATACTAGACGGTTACCCACGGTATATATTCCGTACATACTACATAATAGACGGTTACCCACGGTATATATTCCGTACATTCTACATACTAGACGGTTACCCACGGTATATATTCCGTACATACTACATAATAGACGGTTACCCACGGTATATATTCCGTACATACTACATACTAGACGGTTACCCACGGTATATATTCCGTACATACTACATACTAGACGGTTACCCACGGTATATATTCCGTACATACTACATATCGTCGGTTACCCACGGTACATATTCCATACATACTACATACAAGAAGTATGTAGTATGTACGGAATATATACCGTGGGTAACCGACGATGGCTAATATGTAGGAATCTGTAAAACACCGAAAAGGTCCAATAATGAAACAAGACTAACCTGTTTAGACAATTGACGCAGAATTTGATTCAAATAACGCTCGTTCAGTTCTGGTTCTGATTCCTCCTCTATTTCTTTTTCCAAACCAAATTCCCATTCTTCTACAGATTCAAAAGCGTCAGCATAGGTTTCCTCGCACAAGTCAAACAGTTCTTTTGCCTCTTCCCAAAGAACCTTTGTCATTTCTCCTAATTCCGGCCCTGTAGTTCCTAATTCCCCACTCACACCTGAAAGGTGGTTGATTAACTTTGTATTTAAGCCACAGCAAAAGAGGAATTTAAACAAGAGATATTTAAAATCCAAATCTCGGGAAAAAGTTGTTAATCCAGTATAAAGGCGTACACTTTTACTAAAATGTTAAAATGATTAATTGTGAACTTTCGCATGAATATAAACGGGAAAGTAATACATTAACTAAACATCTCGAACAAATCAGTGATTATTAACGGAACTGCTTTATAAACAATGCATTGCACAGGTTCGAGCCAAACATCAGCATAAAAGACCATTTCCTAAAAGTTGCAAGAAATAGTAGTGAATGTGATCCATTTATATTGAATAACGTTTTACAATAGAGATCGAATGTTTTATTATAAACAGGCATGATATTTTCTTAAATAACTTATTGTATGTTACATATAAAGTTATTGTCAACAGATAGGATAGTGAAAAGTGTAATACAGATTAGCATTTTGTAACAGTTATCTGCGAAGATTTCGATCGTAATGTACAAAACAGAGGTAGAATCTGAAGACTTAACATAATGTTCATACCAGGTTTAGAGTCCTTAAATTTGCCTGGACGAAATCTGGACAAGATAGCTTTAACATGGTCCCGAATAGCAAGAAGATTCACACCTGCAAACAAAAAAAATAAAATTTTATAATTAATTTAAACAAAGTTAGTATATCAATACAGATGTATGGACGGATGAACGAAGCGGCTATTTAAGTGGCTGTTGGTAGGGCAGCGTGCTCGACAATAATAATTATTGTTATAGCCTCTATACCATAAATGTTTCCAAGTTCAAAAAGGCCATGCATCTGTCAAAAACCATGTTAAAGTTATGGCCCTTGAACAGTACCCTTTTATGCTTTCAAAATAAGTGCGTGACGTTTCCATCCATATTTATTGAGATACAAGCTTTCACGCATAAAAAGAATATTTAAGACGAAAATCGGCATAGATAGCAAAGAAATATGCAAACCAGTGTTATTGGACTTGTTAGAATCATGTTAGATAATCACCGAGAACAAGTGTGTTAATTTTTATCCCTTCGATTTAGTAGTTTTGGAGATACAAACTTGCGAGCAAGAACTTAACCATAGTGTGACGCAACGCCAAGGGAGTATTGTAGGTCTCCCTATAATTCGAATAGTCGAGCTAAAAATGCTCAGTTAATATCGTCGGTGTTGCACTATTTTTTGCTACGTATATATGCTTTATAATCTTATAGATAAAACCACGAAAGTTTAACTTTTTAAGATAAATTTTTTAATATATGTAGATTACACGTATTGTCGACCAGTTTGTAATCAAATAGGAATGAGCCGCGTCACGACAAAACCGACATAATGGGCTTGCGACCAGCATGGATCCAGACAAGCCTGCACATCTGCGCAGTCTGATCAGGATCGATGCTGTTCGCTATCAGTTTCTCTACTTGTAATAGAGTTGGTAAGCGAACAGTATGGACCCAGATCAGACTGGGCGGATGCGCAGGCTGGTCTGGATCCATGCTGGTCGCAAACGCATTGCGTTGGTTTTGTCATGGCACGGCTCAAATGATTCTTTGAGTTTTTATTATTTAGTTATATTAGAACAGCCGAGTGATTTGAAAAGTATCGTGTTGAATTGTCGTAAACCACGTTCTTTATATATCTATCTTAACTTTATTCTGTGAAAGTATTTCTTTATTTCAGAAAATAATTTGTGCTATTACAGTAGCACAGGCTTGTCTCTACTTCATTTAAGGGCCGATTTTGCCCTAGAAATGCTTTTTTTATTTTTCAAAAGCTTTTTTTTAATTTTTGGTGTCCCGTTATAGTTTCCAAAAATAAGTCATTGGCCAATTATCTCAACCAGATTTTGCTTTTTTGTCTTTGGCAATTGGTACATTTATAGTAATTCAGTATTTTGAATGGAAGTCTATACAGTCATGTATTACTTTGTTACACTCTTGCTATTATTATGACAAGCAATTCACATTCAGCAGTACATTCCCCAGGAGATAATCATGCTAAATGCTTTACTCTCAAACCATTATAAACAGTTATAAAACTCATGTTTGCCCTTTTAGATTGAAAGAAAGTTTTCTGACGCATTATGCGCCTTTAACAAAAACGACAAAAGGAACATTCCAAAATTGACATTTAAGATTTTTTGTTGAAGAAAGTTTATATAAGAAAATTGATACGTTTGGTGTAGAAATTTAAGTGATCTTGAACTATATTCTTACATTGTAGGAGGCCAAAGTTTTCTTCGGCAAGGTCTTCCATGTGTTCTCTTGTGACGTCATCAGACTCCTGGAAAATATAATTCAGAATATCTAGAAATTTACGCCCGTTTGGCTACTAAATGACATACAGAGCATGTGCCTCTCATATTACCCCTTTGCATGCAAAGAACATTATCGTCTGCTATAAATTGTCGTCTGCTTTATTGTCTTATTCTAAACCATTATATTGAAATCAAAAAGTTGTAAGACTTATTAAACACTGGTCCTGGTTTAATAACAGTCTAATAACTTGTAAAGTCTTTTGTGCTCATTATTATCAGGCTCAGGGTTAAAAGTTTGCATACAGTAACATAATAGTTTATAAATTGACTGGTCAACAAAACCCGTCATCATTTTCATGCAAAAAATCAAACGTAGAACATACTTAAACTATGACAGACAGTGCCAACCATGATCAGACGGCACAAATAGACCGGTTGTTTTTGGGTCAGCACTGGTAGCTTAGGAATAAATTAGTTATCGGTAGTAGGCTTCGACTTTAACCAGTTATATTGGTTCGATTCTCCAAATTTATGGTTGAAAATAAAACAAGAGCACCGAAAGTCGTGTAAACGCATCATAAGTTAAAAGGGGCATAACTCCACGAACAAATCCAAACACTATGCCCTTGTTTAACAATTGCACATTGTCATGATAGGCATTGCAAGTTTTTGCATGACGACTACGACGACCACTACGATAACGACGGTGCAACAGCAATCATTAACTGTTCTTTTATTTTTTATTTTTTTAGAGAGAGAAAAGCTAATGAAAAGACAGGGAAAAAAGTCTCAAAAGTGTATTAATACAAAATGGTAAATTAAAGTTATTTTCTTTTCTTGGTTAAGAGAGCGTTTGTTCATTTCCTACTCAGTACGATCATGACTTTCTGCGTGATACCAGTACTCACCTCAAAGTTATAAAACTTCTGGTCAGACACTCGCATCATAAGAAATAGTCCCTAATCCTATCTTCAAATGGAGTTTTCATGTTAAAGAGGTGATTTTTCTAGCAGATTGAAATGCCCGACACATAAAAATGATCCTGTTATATAAAATTTTGGCAAAATGACTTCAAAGAGGATCACCCCCTTTTCACTGAAATTTTCTGCTGATCACAGGACTGACATACACGTTTTATAAATGCAAATATCTAAGTCAAACATTTATTATAGAGACTTATGAACTATTTCATTTTCTTCAGAAAACAATATAGTGCTGGTTTTCTAATTTAGTTTTCATACTTCAAAATAACCCATTTTCATCCAATCACCTCATGTCCAATTGAATCTTACGGTTTTCCCTGCACTTTTTTCAGCCAATCGATGGCCATGATACAATGCGAGACTGACCTAACTGAGTGATACCTCCAGATAAACCTTAAGATTGTCATTGGTTAGTGTACATACCGTTACAGTTTCTGTTCAATGAAATAATGCCCGAGATCTGAGTTTGGCCGGAGATAAATTTCTTTATAATCTCAGACTCTAGTTAGTTCAAGGTAGCGGACTGGTGCGATTGATTCCAGAAATCTCAGGTTAAGCGATATTAAACCCATTACTTCATGAGCAGTTTGTGAAAAATGGCTGTTTTCATTGAAAACCGATACAATTCCAATTGCTATAAAACAAAAAATGCTTCAAATCAAACTTGGCACAAATGTTGACTAGACCATTGCCTTTGTAACGACATGCTCAGTCTTATTTCCTGTTACCATGACAAGGAGGGGACATCTCAAAATTGCCAAAAATCACTATTTTTGCGTTGATTTTATCCATCAAAATTGATTTCAAAGTGCTGCAACTTCTCAATGCATTGATAAAGAGTCAAAGGCTTTTCAGAGTTGGTTACGCGTTACCTTATGATCGACCTGGGGTCATTTTTAGCCTCTCACAAGTCCAAAATGTTCTTGGCGATCAGGGGTCTACCACCCCGCCCCCTTCAACCCCCCCCCAATCAGAAGGGGGCACATCCCCCTTCTGGAAACCCCCTGATAAATCTATTGGATGGGGAGTGGCGCCGAAAAAGTGGTCACTTTTTTACGCAACATTTCTCAAACAAAAACATGTGTTGGGGGCCTAAATAAGGCATTTTTCACAATTTTGAAAAACAAATGGGGTGTGAAAAAGGCGTGTATATCGGGAAATGGGTTAAATACAAACTTGGAAGTATTTATTATATAATAATATTCCATCTCACCGTATAAAGTTTGGCAGCTTCAAACATACGTGGACAAACACGATCCATAAAGCCATCTTTGGCTGCAAAATATTTACGTACAAAAATTATAAATTTTACGTTTTTTAACACATTCAACAGTAATTGGTTGTATAATAGGGACATATGAGAATCCATGTTCCTTCAAATATCTACACCCAGTCATGTAGGTGGGAAAACAGACATGAAAGCAAATTGTTTGGACAGTTTTCTATATTTGAATATTCGTAACGAAAATACACAAACCAAAATATGTCAACAAAAGGATGTATGGCTTATATTAAACGTTATATTTAAAAATGATTGAAGACATTTGCAAATGAAACATTATCATTTCGGTTTTAAAATGTGTCAACTTACGTTTCCTGCTGCGCATCCTCTGTGACATATGTTTTGCTATCACACATTTACCAATGACGCTTGTCACTAAAATAAAGAATAAAGAATATGCAGAGCTATAAAACAATTAAGATATAATAAGGAATTTATCTAAATTTGAATTCCGATGTACAAAAAACCTTTGAATGCAATTTTGAGAAGATCCTTAAAAACTTAGATTCTATAGAAAACTAATATTGAGGGCGGCTCAATTTCTCAAAGTCTGCTTAATTTGTAAGCTGTAAAAGATGCGGACTCCTATATCAGTATCGATTGCTTTTAAAGTGAAAATGATCTCAATACTGCTATGCAAATATCACAGATATGTCTCTAAATTTTAATCCGATGACTATTTTAAAACGTTCCTGTTTTTATGAAAAAGTGTCCAAAAATGTGACGAAACGGAATCGTTCGTATCGAGGATAGTGAAAGCGCTTACTTTCAGAAAATGTATGTACGACTGAATGGACTTTTCTAGACCTTACAAACTTTCAATCGTGATAAAACCACTGTGTGGGGAAGGGTGGGAGTGATTCTAGCCGTCTATAAACCACAGCAATTTCTTATTTTTAAATGATTAAGGCACATTATGTCTCAGATGTATTTTTCCATCATTTTAGTTGAGACAAAAACACGTTAAATGACGATTCTATAATATATAATATTATAGCACATAAAACACCATATACATGTAGGTTTTGTAACGCTGGATGTGAAATTATATGTTATAAAAGGCAGAAAAAGTGGTGTTTTGACTTTCACACGAAATACTTAAAACCACTATAAATGTACTGAATATTATCTTGCCAAAGAAATGAAAAGGACAGTTTAGCTTTTACCTTCTATCATTCCATATGGCCAATCCTCTAAGTCTTCTTCTCTACCTTCTGTTTCACTATCATAATCATTATCGGGATACTCGCTGGTCGTCTCTGGTGACCAGCTTTCCGATGTGGGATTTGGCGATATGTTTTCCGTGGAACTTTCCAATGTGGGATCTGGCGATATGTTTTCCGGGGAGCTTTCCGATGTGGGTTCTGGCGATATGTTTTCTGTGGAAATATCCAATGTGGGATTTTGCGATACATTTTCCGGGGTAGATGGACCAACCGATTCTCTTTCCAAAAAGTTACCAATCATCCTGTATCCTGAAATTACAAAAAATGAAATTATACTTATCCATAATGAAGTAGTGATATTGTGCATGCGTCCGTTTCGTACAGTTGGCTTTGAAACGATTTTTAAACTTTCACTGCTTTCGAGGGATGTGCATATTTAAGAACATATTGAGAACTAAACATATTAAAGATATCAATTCAACCAACCTATTTTGAATATATTTCTCGACGCGAGATATAACTCACGTTTGTTTCTTCCTATAATGTTCCTTTAAGATACGAGTGGAGTTTAATCAGGTATCATTGCTTATAACAATTTAGCAGAAGTTCCAAGCACATGTCCTTGTGATAAAACACCATTACAATATTATTGGCCTCATTTATTATTAATGGAATCATGGAATTTCATATCAAGTGTTGCGTTATAAATATTGAATTACAATTTTATTCATTTTCATGCATAGTGAAATCATGAATTATAGTACTATTCAAGATCAAATGAGTGACAAACCGATTCAAAAACATTGAAACGGATACACTGACGCAGAATGGCATTGCAATATTCCCCTTTCCAGATCTACGGTGGGTATTAAACAGAATCAAAGCAAGAAAACGGTTATAAAAGGATCAAATTATATTGTAGAGTATCTGTATAATTATAGTTTAAACAAAATTAACTTTACAAATGTCTGGGAAAGTCGTATCATTTTCGTACACATACAATCAAATCTATGTTAAAGACCACCTGCGTAAAAATATCTCTGTAGCTAAAGCCAATCTAAGACTTAACAAATTCATAAATTAAATTCGGTAGAATAACCTCCAAATAAAGACAACTTGTCTTTAAAGGCCCATGTCCGGCCTCCTATGGATGAGTTTTGTTCACTGGTTTTACAGTAAATATTAACAAGTAACCGGTCAGACTTACAGACATATCTGATCAGACCAGTTTCCTTCGTATACTGGTTGATCTTATCATATGATAACACTAATCACAAAATATAAAGTTAACATCATCTGATAATGACAGGGTTCAGGCGCTGACAATTGTTTGGCTCTATAGTCGATGCACTGCGCATGTCTAGGTTCGGTGAGCGTCAAAACCCTTAGAGCCAGAGACACCGCGCTTATGATGAGTGGTGGCTAGAGTCACTTATGTCTAGCCATTGAAGCGTTCGCGTTCTTTTGTCGAACTACTGTCACCGTAGCGCCCGGACCCTGCCCATAGAAAAATTCTTATAATAAACAAATATCACATACCTGGAGGGAAATGTCGCTGGAATCCCGGTCTGTGACCATTAACAGCACATAGGGCCACACACAAAGCTATAAAAAGTTGAAGCTGCATTCTTATCGTCTGCTTAAATGTCGTCTTCCCGTAAGGAAAGGTCCAAAAAGTATAGTGATATAAATGTGGCTTGAGCCAGTATTTATACCCGTGATAGCACATGATGAGGCCCGAACAAAACAAAATAAAATATTCCTTCTTATTTCATTATCGTTTTACTTAACAATGGAAGATCTACGAGAACCATGTCACAGGGCAAATCATGAGATGGTGGAAGAAAGCCGGACAAATCATGAGATAATAAGTCCTGGAATAGGCAAATCATGAGATAATAAGTCACGGACTAGGCAAGTCATGAGATAATAAGTCACGGACTATGCAAATCATAAAATAATAAGTCACGGACTAGGCCAATCATAAGATAATAAGTCACGGACTAGGCAAATCATGAGATAATAAGTCACGGACTAGGCAAATCATAAGATAATAAGTCACGGACTAGGCAAATCATGAGATAATAAGTCACGGACTAGGCAAATCATGAGATAATAAGTCATGGAATAGTCGAATCATGAGATAATAAGTCATGGAATAGGCGAATCATGAGATAATAAGTCATGGAATAGGCGAATCACAAATCATGAGATAATAAGTCACGGACTAGGCAAATCATGAGATAATAAGTCATGGACTAGGCAAATCATGAGATAATAAGTCCTGGACTAGGCAAATCATGAGCTTAGAAGTCATGGACTAGGCAAATCATAAGATAATAAGTCATGGACTAGGCAAATCATGATGATAAACCGTCAGATGAACAGTCGTAATATTATATGCGGCAAGATGACACACCGTGACATCTCTAACCGTGAAATGATAAACCATGAGTGATACATCGCAAAATGATTTACAGCTGTTAACTAGTCAATTGTTTGTTTGATTGCTTTTTGATTTTACGCCTTTTTCCAACAGTATTTCAATCATATAGGCGGGTAGTTTCCTAACCATCGTTCCTGGAGAGTTACACCAGTACTAGACTACCTTCCTCCGCGCTAAACTACCAAAGCATCTCCCGGGGACTAGTCAATTGTATTATGAGATAAAGTAAAGCTTAGTTAGTCCTTATAATAGTATCGTTTAATTCCATTACCCGAGCCAAATGTTAAAGGCAACTCAAGTTTTGAATATTCCATTTCCATTCGGACAAATGCAATAAATTATTAATTCTCCGGATGGGCCTCTCTCTTGTAAATGCCAATGTTTCTATTAAAAGCACGATGAAGCACGCAAATAAATGACATTCCGAAGATTCATGAACTGTAAAGACTGTGTAAAAATATATATGGTACACGTACCACAGCCGAAATTTTTAAACAGTTGAAAGTTCTGGAACTCGTTTTTTCCAAGCTAATCTCCCGACAAACAAACTTTTACCGTTACAATTTTTACGTCCACAAAATTTGAGTCATCCTGTTCTGCTTGTTTTGGATTTAATGTAACGTCAGAAGTATTAAACACTGGAAATCAAGTACTAATACGGATTAAACTATGTGCTGTAATAGATATAAAAGTTAACAAACACACATTAGAAAGCAGAAAGAGAACACAATTATTATATCCAAAGTCTTTATTATACGTTTACATGTCCAACATATTAGTGAATATAATCGAGCTCGCAGCTAGACATGTCAAAATGATAGGCTGCTCAGAAACACATAGCGTTGCACAATGATCGACCAGCTGGCAACCGGAGTGTCAGGACCTTTCCATAGTTCCTACTTTGGCTTATGTAACAACACAGTACCTGATCAGACTGCGATCGTGTCTGAAATGGCAGGCTGGCTGGATCCATCATGCTGTCATGCTTAAACCATTAACTTTGGGTTTTGTCATGACGGTATATATTTCTAACACGAACTAAATGCTTTATGAATATAACATTTTTCTCTATCAAGTCAATGAGCCGCATGACAAACAATATAATGCGTTCGATAAACGACATGGATCCAGACAGCCTCGCAATCGCAGCTGCGCATCCACGCTGTTCGCTATCATTTCTTACTTTTATTTGGTAAGAAAGACTTGGATAACTGATACAGCTCGGATGCGCAGGCTGGTCTGGATCCATGCTGGTCGCAAACCCATTATGTTGGTTTTGTCGTGACGCGGCTCAATGATATATTTCGAGATCTTCCTTTGAAATGATAAATATCTAAGTCGGTATTCAATTATGGGCAAGTCCATTTAAGGTATTTCATAGTGGTAAGTGTTGAAAGATTCACTTAAAACCGGTGTTCACCTTATTTTAGCACACGTTTTGATAAACTGGGTCATTTTAGTACATCCATAATTTAGAATTTATATAATTCTTCTTATTAGTCTTCGTGTACATTGAGGCGATGCTTTTAGATATTCTTTTATAAATGAAGAATACACTTTCCTCATTTTCCTCCGAATAAAGATGAAGCCATACAACATTTCGTAAATGACTTTCATAAATGTAACGGGGAAAAAGCAACATAAAAGTGCTTAAACATTTTTGTTTATCCTTTCCCTGGAGCTTCAAGAATGATTACCGTTTGTTATCAAAATTGGTTTTTAACATCTTTGACAAATCTCTCAAAAAGAAATAAGAAAATGAATAATGCTTCACGTGTCGCCATAGAAACATAAACCCACGTGATGTATGACAATTTTAGACAAAACTTATACGGCATCCTTATAATTTCCTGCTACAAAATTTAACAAAATGTGTTTTTCCCCGTTTTCTAGGAAGAAATGAGCTTAAACCACAATTTGTCTTCGAGAATTTCTGTGGAGAGGATCATTAAAATTTAACAATTTTAAAGCATTACTTTAATCACAGATATTCTGAGCCGAGATAAAAAAAAAGTACTGGCGCCTACAATTTAATAATCCCTTACAGTTCTAGCGGTAATACATTTTTCAACAGTCAAATATATAGTTTCACAAACCAATATTTCAATGACAGATCTTGTAAAATACTGCGTGAATGCAAGATAAATTTAAATTATCTACGCCATTAAAAGAGTCTAGAAGACTTACTGTTGACCCCCTGCCGCACAAAATATATAGGTTCTTATACGAATAATCGTTTCCTATATAGACTTATATAAAACAATTCCAGGTAATTGTTATAAAGCGAACCTGCGACGAGATTGATATAAATATATGACAGTGATATAAGAGGAGGTATATCCGCCGGTACATGCAGGCATGTCGCTTCTTTTCAATTACATATTCCTTTAATAATGATGTTTGGTAGCTTCCGGCATGCCATTTTGATTTGTATCTATGAAAAAATTGTTTCGACTGTAGACTTATGATTCTTGAAAAAAAAATATTATTGGGGCGAATCATTTCAGGAGAGTTTCGTTTGTTCGTTTTCTTTCCTCATTTGATCATCATCGAATTTACATATTTTCTGTAATATTTGTATACAGACACAACTCGCAGTGACTTTTAAGACCACTGCTGTCGTTGCATGAACTGCTGTCACTTGCACAAAAGAAATTAAGTTTAGATGACGTAATCAATCGCTATCAACAAAGTTTAACATTGAAGATATATTTTCAACAAAAAATGCATTAATTACGAAATAGATATACACGATATTGATGATCAGTTCTAAAAAAAGAGGCATGCGGTCCTGAGGCCATAATGTACATCTTCGAGCCATTATTACATAATGTCGAGCATCAACTAAGTATTAAACTCATATTCCTTAAAGACGACAGTCACAATGCTGCATGTATTTTCCAAATATATACGGATTCTTTTAAACACAATATATCAAGAAGCCCTTTGTATAAATATGTCAGGCGTCCTTTATTATAAGTTCGAACTGACACCGATTACAAAACCAATAAATTTACATAAAAGTAATATGTGACAATTAAACAAAAGGAAACAAAAATCCCATGTTTATCTTTTAATGGAAACGGGACAAACCATAAACGATATTCGTGGAAGGAATCTACGCGAGTTGAAAGTGTACATAAATCATGACATAGTAATACATGTAATTGATGAACTGTTTTAAGGAGATGGGTTTGGGAACATAATTTATCGGTACTCTTCCAGTAAATTTTGTTGATTTTGGATTACAGAGCTTTAATTCATCTATGGATTTTGTATTGTTTCACAGTTTTCACTTATCTCATACTTAATTGGCAAAACGTATGAACATATCTTCATGCTTCTTTGAATCCTTTTATTATTTAGTTCCGTTTATTCCATTTTTGTATTTTCTGGTCGCAGATCAGTAAATACAATTGTGACATTCAATCTCTAGCACAGAAATTTCACGACAAACCTAACAACAAGTAGTTCTCAAAACAGTTTTAAACTAGCGATGTAAAAGAAAGAAATATTTTATTTTGTTACAAGTATCCAACAAATTACAACGCATTCAAAGTTTAAAAGTAGCGTTAACTTATAGAATTGTCAATAAATCCACAATCTCAAATTACGCGGATGAATATCATTTTAATCAATGCAATAATATTTTAGCAATGTCGATTACCGAATACTCCAGAGCGTATTACACTGTCGAGTAGTAAAAAAAAAAAAAAAAAAAAAAAAAATTCATAAGCAGTATAGTAAACAGTACCCTTTAGGTTATCCTGGACGTCCGATCGTTTCCGGTTGTAAATCTAGAACAGAAAATATTTCCAAGTACCTAGATTCCATTTTAAAGCCATTAACACATAATCTACCTTCGTATATCAGGGACACCTCTGATTTTATTGCCAAACTGAAAACCACTTCTCTTGGGTCAGGAGAACATTACCTTGTTACGTTAGATGTTACATCTCTATATACGAACATTCCCCATACAGACGGAGTAGAATCTTGTAGACATTTTTTAGAGAGAAATCCCCCCAAAAAACTTTCATGTAATGAAATATGTAAACTTCTTTCCTTAGTCCTAGAGAATAATAACTTTCAGTTCAACGGTGATCATTATATACAAAAAATGGGAACAGCAATGGGAAGTTCCATGGCACCCTCTTACGCTTCGCTTTTTATGGGTAAATTTGAAAATGACTTTTTAAGCCAACGTTCTTTAAAACCCAGTTTATGGTTCCGTTTTCTTGACGATATATTTTGCATATGGAGTTATTCCCTTGATGATTTGAATGCTTTCATTGATAGTTTGAATAACTTTCATCCATCTATAAAATTTACAGCGAACGTGTCTAAATCTCTCGTATCATTTTTAGATGTAAACGTTTCTTTAGACGAAAACAATATTATACATACTGATATACATGTTAAAGAGACAGATAATCATCAGTATTTAGAATACTCTTCCTGTCACCCAGTGTCTTGTAAAAATGGTATTCCGTACAGTCAAGGAAAACGTTATCGCCGTATCATTTCTGACGATAATGTTTTCAACGATTCTTTACAGAATTTACGTACATACTTTAAAGAAAGAAATTATCCTATCAATGTTATTGATACTGCACTTAGTAAGGTTTCATGTCTAACACAAGATGAGGCCCTGTGCACTAACAACAAAACAAGTGATGGCAGTGTAATTCCCTTTGTTGTTGAGTATAACCCAACTTTACCTAATATTAGTAATATCATTAAAAAGTATTGGGATTTACTTAAACTTTCAAGTAAATGTTCTGTGCAAAAGCTTCATGAAAGTAAACCTTTGGTTGCATTTAAAAGACCTAAAAATCTAAAAGACATTCTCGTTAATTCTAAAGTAAGGTCTAGTAACAAAAATGTGAAAGGTTCATCCAAATGTAATAGAAGTAGATGTACACATTGCAGCTCTATTATTGAAAGCAATATATTTAGTAGTACTAATATTCCTGGTAAGAATTATCATGTAAATAACAATACTGATTGTTCTACGAAAAATGTTATGTATCTTGTCACTTGTGATAAATGTAAAGAGCAATATGTTGGTCAAACAAAGCAAAAAGTGTCTAAACGCATGAATAGCCATAGGTTTGATATTAACAATTTTTCCGATCCGTTATTTTCAACCAATGTCGCTACACACTTCAATAAAACTAATCATTGTATTAAGGATTTTAAATTTATGCCCATAGAGATTGTCTCCGATAATATGGAACGCTTATTACAAGAATCATACTGGATTCATAAGCTTAACACATTATCTCCTAATGGTATGAATGCAAAAGTTTTGTACAATATATAACTTTGTCATTATTGAGCCGGTATCGTACATATGCATGTAGTATGTTTTTTCTCATATCAAGGTTTTTTTTTATTATTATTAATTATGAGAATTTTTGTATCACATGTGCAGATCCATATTATATGTGTAATTTATTGTATATTGCTGTATTTATATTCATGAAAGATTCTGTATTTATTTGACAAAGTTTTTATTCCTGCGTTAACGTCACGTTCTGTTTAGCGTATAGTTAAACGGACGTTGCGTCATTTGTTATGTTATAAACGTCAATTTTTTCTGAAGAAGACTAAACGTCGAAAGCTTAAGAAAAGCGTTTGTTTTATTGAACTGATTATATATTATTACTGTCGAGTAGTGGAATATATACATGTCGGACTGTTTTGGCGAGCAGATTTTCGCTAAATTATTTACATCAGTGTTGAACAACAGGTTTATCGTGAACAAAATACCTCGAAATTAATAAGGATTACAAACCCAAAATGGAGATTCCAAATTTAGAATTATTTGATTTTATTCAGGCCTTCTTTGTATAACTTCCCCGAGGTGCAGGGGTATCGCGGCCGTTTAGGGTGTGAGAGGTCTTGGGTCCAAAACCCAGTCGAGGCAAATATATTTTTTAAGTTTCTTTTTTAAGGAAGTAGCCACGATATGCAAGAAAAAAGTGTGACTGTCATAAAAAATGAACATAAATGATTTCTTGATGCAACTCTACTGTAATCATGCAAAATTCCGTATAATATCAAACTCAAACTGTTAGAGTAAAAACATCTAAACGCAGTCGCTGTATGTCGGTGCCCTGTAAGTTGAATTAAAGTATATAAAAAAAAACTTATACAGGAAAATACAAACATATATACAGTACGATTTAAATTGCAAATATCAGAAAATACCACAGAGCTTGCAGTCCTTTGATTATATTCCGTATGGCTACCGTATAATCTACGTCATGTCCGGCTTTTTCCAAACCATTATATTTGATGATAATGTACCCCATAAATTGATAAAAGTTTGCATGATCACGTTGTGATCTGAGATGCACTATACTTTCCAACATTGTATTATGATATTATCAAATATCCCAACATTCTAATGCATATGAACGAACATGAGGATTGACAAGACGATAATATGGTCATCGGATTGCAAGTGATAAGGATAACCTATTTGTATACTGTCCAGAAGTCTAACTCTATAAGACGCTCTTTACATATTGTTTAAAGTGACAAAATGCCTACTTTTCGCTGTCAAGTTGAGCTAAAAAATTAACTTTATAATAGTCATTACAAAATACTCTATTGAAAAAATGATAAACCAATAATTTATATACGGCCATCTAATATTTTGACAAAATGAAACTTTGGTTGTAAATCAAGTGGGCTTTCAGTATCATTGGTGAATTAATGCAAATGCATAGATCCCAAATATTTATAGTCCTGAGATGCATCTTTAAATTGTTGGTGTAAATAACGATAACAAGATTGTGGGTCAATTTATATTTGATATGTTTGGAAACATAGTTACTTAAAACGACCAAAGAGCTTCTATCTACTCGATCAAATGCTTATAGATGACTAATTGGCACCATGAAACAATGCATTTGAATGTAGAAAATTTCCAGAAAATATTTGAATCCATTTACTAAGATTATCATTTATGTGCGATATTGCAATTCATTTTAATTAAGAATCACAAAAATTAACCCTGTAGTTACTAAATCATTTGAGATATCAGTCATGTTCAAAAGTCTGTGACATTTTCAATGGATCGTCTGGAAAGAAATCTATTTTTGAGATTGTGTAACATCTGATGACGGTCTGAACGAAAACATTGCAATTATTTCAGACCATTCACTCACTCCGCTGTTTAAGAATTAATTAAAATTGTTGACAATGACATGAAAGGAAAAGCTTTAAAACGGTTTTAATTCAAATCAGGCGAAGACTTGCACACACAAACACACACACACACGCGCGCACGCAAATAAATAGTTTACATTTTTTGATCATATTTAAAGCAGCATTTAATTAAATGTCTTTAAAAGTAAAGTATTGTGAATTGAACAAAGAAAATGATTCACACATTGCAAGCAGCACTTTAAATCCACATAAATTACCAAAAAAGATGTCATTGTAAGAAAAAATCGCCCATACTACGTTTACAACTCAGTTGAAATATGATGATAAATATTGCAAAATCTCCTTAAAATCTAAGTACATTTTTCTAAACTTTTAATTTTCTTGTAACATTTAAGTTCAGGCATGCAGCTGTAAATTAACGTCATTGTATCCTTACCTTACAGTTTATAACGGCGAAATGACGGACGTCACCTCAGATGCACAGTAATGACGTAATCTTTGAGCACGCGACTCATTTTCAGCACCGAAGCATATGACGACATGTTAGCAAACGTTATTACTTTTATACAACGATTATATAATGTACAAATGTATACATGTATTTGAATTTTACATGTTTAAGTTATATCAATCATTTCTATTTTAACCAACGCATCAAGCGATACCATAATAAACAAAGAATATTTAAGATAAATGTCGAAATTCTTTAGTATATCCAAAGATAAAAGCTTCGGGAAAAATGTCTTATCCACATATTAAAAGACGTCTATGTTTGACTATTAAGCATGTTGAAGGAACTGTAGATCAAATATGTATGAAACAGATAGTTTAACCCATGTAATTCAATTTAATAAGATGCTTGATTTTAGCATTTCGTGATTCTATACCTCTCTCTGTTGTGTTTGCTACTGATAAATTTCTTATTTTGTTGTCCGAAATCACATGAAACATAAAATACAGACACCGCCAACTACAGAGAGAGCGTTTCGCATCCGCTTCATGTGTAGATTTCTACTTCTACAATCACTATTATTCACATTCACATTTCTCAGCTTTATTCCAATATGCATTAGGTTAAGTATCTCCGTTCTTGATTTAACTTTCAAAAATATATCTCTACCACTTACTCGTCGCAAACATCCACCTAGTAAGAAACAGCACTCCAACTTTATCTTTTCGTCCATTGTAGTCTGTTCCATCGTAATGCTTTTCTTGCTTGTTCAAGTCTGGAATATTCATACTATAATTCCTATAATTCTACTTTCGGGTGATGTTCATAAAAACCCAGGACCGGTATCCAGTGCGTCTTCAGTATCATCGGCTTCCTCTGATAATGACTGTATTGATCTTTCCCGAAACCTTTCTTTTGTTCATTACAACGTCCAGAGCATTGCTCAAAAACTTGATATTATTTACTCCGAGCTTAAGGATTTTGATATTCTCTGCTTTTCAGAAACTTGGCTTGGCCCACATATTTTAACTTCTGATCTCTTTCTCCACTCTTTTGCTGATCCCGAAAGGAAAGATCGTGCCGATAACCACGGCGGTGTTTTACTTTATGCTAAGGATTATATCCACTACAAAAGACGCGATGATCTTGAAATTAACTGAACTGAATGTATTTGGATAGAAATTGTCTTTTCAAACAAACATATTTTATTCGGAGTTTCCTATAGACCCCCAAACATAGACAATGCCCATCATGCCTTGATTTTAGACTCTATGCATCTGGCTATTGATACAGGTATAGATAATATCTTAATGATGGGTGACTTTAACCTAAATGTAGCGCACAGTACTTCTTCTAAGAAAATTAGAGATATATGTTGCCAGTTGTCATTGCATCAGATTATTGACTCACCTACACACTTAACGGAATCTTCTTCGTCAATAATTGACCTTATATTTACTTCTAACAACTATCTCATTCATTCTAGCGGAGTTGGCGGTCCTTTTCTCCAGCAGGATGTCAGGTATCACTGTTTACTAAATTTGAAAAAACCGAAGCGACTTTCTTTTTATCGAAATGTTTGGATATTTGATAAGGGTAATTACGATTTCTTAAGACATTTGGCCTCTGCAAGTGATTGGGATTCACTGAAGAATGAAGATATAAATGAATATATTAATAACATAACCAGCAACATAATCAATATCTCGAAGCAATGTATCCAAAATAGAAAAGTATTGATCCGAGAAAACGAGCCTCCTTGGTTTAGAAACGACTTAAGATTACTTATTAGAAAACGAAAAATGCTGTATCGTAAAGCAAAACAAACTGATTCACCTTATTACTGGGCCCGGTTTCGAACCCTGAGAAATCACATAATATCAAAATTTCGCGTAGCAAAGAAACAGCATATCGACAATTTAGCCCAAAAATTACAACAGGAAAATCAAAATTCAAAAAGTTGGTGGTCTCTTCTTAAATCATTTATCAAACCTTCCTATTCTACCTCAATACCCTCTGATGACAACATTATCATATCTGACAACGTCGAAAAGGCCAATTTTATGAAAGACTTTTTTGTCACACAGACACGCATAAATGAAAGTGAAGCTCCCCGTCTCCCCGATTTACCTAACGTTTCTTACCATCTGGATGATATAACACCAGGCGAAGTGGAATTGGTATTAAAATCTCTTCCTTTGGGAAAAGCCGCTGGTCCTGACAATATCAACAATCGAATCCTTCGCGAACTCTCCCATGAACTCAGTGGTCCTTTAAGTGCTTTTTTTAACTATTCTATTCAGATTGTTCAAGTTCCAGATGCATGGAAGAAAGCTAATGTTTCTCCTCTCTTTAAATCGGGTGACCCTTCTTTAGTTAATAATTACAGATCCATATCCCTAATTAGTACTGTCAACAAAGTCTTTGAAAGAATTATATTTAAACACACGTTTAATTTTCTGAGATCTAACAACATTATCACATCTCTTCAATCTGGTTTTGTTCCCGGAGACTCCACTGTCAACCCATTAACATATTTATATAATATTTTTGCACAGGCCATTGATTCTGGTAAAGAGGTCAGAACAGTCTTTTGTGATATAAGTAAAGCGTTTGATCGAGTCTGGTACAAAGGACTCATTTTCAAATTAAATTCGATCGGCATATCTGGTCGTCTTTCTTCTTGGTTTTCTTCTTATCTCAAGAACAGAAGACAAAGAGTCGTTCTCCCCGGTTGTAAATCATCTTTTAGTTATATAAACGCTGGTGTGCCGCAAGGGTCTATTCTTGGGCCACTGTTGTTTCTTGTTTATATTAATGATATTGTTATCGATATTGATGCAAATATAAGATATTTCGCTGACGATACAAATCTCTTTATTATTGTAGAATACCCTATCACTGCTTCCACTATCCTAAACACAGATTTGCAAAAGATAACTTCTTGGGCCGAAAGGTGGTTGGTAAAATTCAATCCCCTAAAAACAGAATCATTATTAATATCGCGTAAAACAAACAGACTTATAAATCATCCTCCTATTATTATGCAAAACATACAAATAAAAGAAGTACGTGATCACAAACACTTAGGTATAACTTTTACTCATGATTTACGTTGGTCAACACATTGAATACATTAAAAAATAAAGCTTGGAAAAGAATAAATGTCATGAAAAAACTAAAATTTCAACTCGAAAGAACTCACTACAAATCATATACCTATCATTTATTAGACCGATTATAGAATATGGAGATGTATTATTTGACAATTGCAATCAAAATGATAAAAAAGAGCTCGAACAAATTCACCAAGAAGCAGCTAGAATAATTACCGGAACAACTAAACTTGTGTCTATTGATAAACTCATGAAAGAAGTTGGGTGGGAATCCTTGGAAAGAAGGCGTTACAAACATAAATTGATTCTTTACTTTAAAATGAAAAATAGTCTTACCCCTCAATACTTCTCTGACCTTGTCCCTTCGTCTGTTGGTAGTGAGCATCGGTACCCACTCCGGAACTCAAACGACACACAGAATATTCACACAAATACAGATTATTACTATAAATCATTCTTGCCTTCTGTTATCAGAGATTCTAATTCTCTTCCTACTCAAACGCTAAATGCCTCAACCTTAGCTTCTTTTAAGCGCCTTCTTAATAATGATTTGCCAAGTGTGCCTGCTTATTTTCTTTCTGGTGTTCGCAAACTTCAAATTTTTCACACAAGATTACGTACTCACTGCAGTTCGCTTTCTGCCGATCTATTTGAAAAGATTATTATCGAATCTCCATTCTGCAAATGTGGTGCGAGAGAAAATGCGTATCACTATTTTTTGGAATGCCCTAAATATACTAATATACTATATACTTTATGTAAATTGTTTAAACTGGGACAGGACAATCATAAGCTTTCATAGCTTTCTGCCCAATCCCAAATGTATTGTGTATATATTGTTCATCATAATGTAAATATATCGAATAAAATATGTTTAAACCAATTCAATTTAAAGATTCCAAATATGTACAATCCTGCATTGTATCGTTGATTTAATAAATGTATTTAGAGAAATGTCAAATCTTGATTTATACTTGTAATTTATGTTTAGATGCACAGCTTATTTGATCAGTTAAAACCCTTTGCTTTTGATAAATTACCAAAAATTTATAAAAAAAGATCTTTGATAAAACAAAAACATCCTCTTTTCGTGAATGAAATATTATACTTCAATTATAAGAATTTTTCAAAAGATTTTTTCTTATTCCGTCATAGAAATTAAGCGGGATTTTCTTTTATTGAAACCTGACAAAATCGCATTATTTTGTACGGTAGGAAAATATATACACCTATAAACATTCTTGAATCCGTTCCTGGATCAACCTAGTACTGAGCAATGAGTTTATTGTTTGTTTGTTGTTGTTGTTGTTTTGTTGCTGTTTTTTTTGCTCAAGGAAGTAACGGCTTGTCCCTGACACATTCATACTATGTAAAAATTCTTTTGATTAGCTTTTTCCATATTATTCAATTTTTTTTGAAAACATGCGTAATATATTTTATGATAATAGCTTTTGAAATAGGATTTCGGAATTTTCGAGGGAGATGAGGGGAATTTGATTTTCAATGAATAGTCATGATATAACAAAAATTGGCATTGATTAAGAACATTAACAGGAAAGCAAGATTATGGGATTGGACATACGCTTTTTCATGGAAATTCTTCACGGCCTCTGAAATAGGAAATTGAACTGATTCTATTCTGAAAATGAAGGACGCAGTTTTGGAAATAAAAAAATCAGAATTGAACTGTTATTTCTTCATTTAATAATGCAAATAGGCAAACGCAATTTTGAGAATAGGAATTCGGAACTGAACTGTTTCTTTTCTTTATACAATTACAAAAATAGGCAAAAAAGTTTTGGAAATAAGAATTCGGAATTGAACACTTGCTATTTGCTATTCTCTTGTTAAGAAGCATTGTTCCGAGAAATTATGTGTCTTTTCCATAACGGAAAAAAAAATCCAGCATGGTTTTGGTAAAAGGAAATCGGAATGAAACAGTTTGCTTACGGCAGATAGCGATTTATTTCCCTGATTTATAGGCAAACCGTATTTGGAAGAAGATCGTGATTTCTGATGATTAATATACAAGCTTCTTAGATGCCTCATGGCAGACGAAAATTGATTGAGGATTTCAGCAATATAAATTAGCTTTCTGTATAGATCTTCTGAGCACGTTCAATAAACAAGTAATAAATATGGTCTTAGGATATTTGAGTTTTAGGATATTTGAGTTTGTGTTTCAGTAATAACCAAGTACAGTCAAAGTTTTCTTTGGCCGATGTTATTAAACCAAATATGTAACTTTTTATAATCCTTTTTTTTTGCACTTTTTAAAGAATATGCATATACCTTAATCAACCGGTTTCGAACTTTAAGTGAACGATTAGATATCCGTTTTAAGACCTGGCAGTATTGAAACTGATCATAATTTATTATAAAATGTTAAGATGAAGAATAATTTAAAGCAGCATGTCTCAAAATCTAATTAAAATTTTGAAAACATATTTAAAAGTAAAATAAAAATGTTTTGTGAAGTGGACAGAGGAATTAATTAACACATTGAAAACGGCACTTATAATCCACATAAAGTACCAAAAAGAGTAAAAATTATGCGAACAGATCTTTTACAGCGTTAATCACGCAGTATAGAAATATATTGATAAATACTCCGGAATCAGTCAATAATATCTTGTAGCATGTGAATTACTTGAATCTTGAATCTTGAATCTTTACTTTTCTTCAAGTTTGATTTTCTTAAAATGTTTGGTCATATCTGAAGGTATGCAGCTTTAAGTTCATTTTATATCAATTATTTGATTGATTTTGAATGTTTATGCCTATAAATATAGAAAGTAATACATAAGTTATGTATCGAACTTGTATCAATATCCCGTAAATTGCACTTTCCTTCTTTAAAATATGTTTTCCGCCCTGATATGACTATTACAATACTGTTAGTGTCAAAAGGTTTATAGGTACGTTCATAAGCCTGTGCTAGGGAACATGAGAGATATTGCACCGTTCATGAACAGACCAGATCAAACCGAATCTGCAATTTTCATCATCACATTTTCCAAGAATGTGCTCCCCTTTCCAAACTTTTCTGCCTCTTTGGGAGTCACACAGATATTGTATCGAGATAAAGTAATTAAATGTCAGGTTCTAGCGACTGTACTAATTACGAGATATAATCAAAAGTAGAGAAAATAACGTAGGTTATCTAGTGTTCATTTTTTTGTACAGAATTAGCTCAATACTAAATCAATATAACTGTCTTGTAACAGCGAATGAACACTGCTTTGGAAATTATGCACATTAAGTACATTTACTATTTAAAAATTAACGCAGAGAAGTGATATCTTTTCTTTCTTTTTTAAATTTGTATATTAACATTTTCTTTTTCTTCTTTATCTTTAACATTTTTTCATTATCATAATCATTATCATTATCATCTCGTCGTCGTCGCCATCGTGTCGTTATCATCGTCAATATTATTATCATCATCATCACAACATCATCATCATCATCATCATCATCATCATCATCATCATAGTCGTCGTCGTCATCATCGCAACACCATTATTATCATCATCGTCATCGTTGCCACATTTTTAACATATTCATCATCATCATCATCATCATCACAACATTATCATTATCATCATCGCCGTCGTCGTCATCATCACAACAACATCATCATTATAACCATCGTCTTCGTCATCATCATCATCACAACACCATAATTATCATCATCGTTGTCGTTGCCATATTATCATCATGTTCGTATTCATCATCATTATCATCGTCATCACTTTCATCACCGTCTTGTCATCTCCGTTTTTATCGTCATCGTTACCTTCTTCTGTCATATATTTTTGATCTTTTTCTCTCTATCTCATTATATTCTCCGCCCTCCGTCTTAAACATTTATTTTCTTCTCCTGATTTTCCTTTGTTTTATTGGCGTCCGCGCCGAAACGCGGCGCCCTTTATGGAATGAAATCAGATTTTGTGAAAGGGCGACACAACTTCTCGAGCCTTTTAGTCGGTCATAATAAAAGCCGATCATTCCGATCGGTATGAGGGTGCTTGATTATTAATTAAAAATGAAATGTCGCGATATGTTCAATGAATGGCGAACTGGAGAATTTCGCAATGCAAACATTTTCAAATGAAATAACCTTTTCCGTCAATAAATAGCGCTCTTCGGGGTTTTTTATTTATCACTTTGTAGTACACAGTGGGTTATTATGGTATGTTATAGTTATACATGTATATAGAATGATGAGTATTCCGAAAATCTATTTATAGAGGGATGTACTCCTATCGGTAATTCCCGGTCTCTCCCGGTCTATTTTGACCGGGATTTACTAGTGACCGGCGAATAGTATCACACGTTTATTGTCCGGTCTCTCCCGGTTTCGGAGTAGATGTTTGATATCGTTACAGAACAGAACAAATATTGTACATATAAATAAGCTTTTTTTTCTAAAATGAATGTTTGTCACTTAGTTTGGTTACAATAATTAATAAACACAGATCAACTCTCAAACGTATTGATTATTATTATACATAAACATACAATTCGAAAAACAACAACAACAATAGCATGTTTAATTTTATCTATAAGAACAATAAATATGTACAATAATTGAGAAAAAAGGTACATTTTTATGGTAATAATATGACGCTATCAACTTTGAAACATTTTATTTAATTTGTTATTCGTGTTTAGTAAAGATGCCGATGAATTATTCAAGGTTACAAATTAGATTTTATGAATTATTCAATTGACTGATAATTAAAAAAATGATAAAGAAAAAAACAAATGTGCATGTACATGGTTTAAGAATAAACAATATTATATATTGAAAGATTAACCATAATTTACTGACTTTTTCCAGTTAAGTTTTGACTTATTATCGTCGGTCAATATGACAATTGAATTCTTAAAATTTCTTTTACATTTTTTATAAAAAAAAGAGTAGTAAACGTAAAAATTCAGTATTAAAATAGCACATAAAACACAAAAAAGAAAAGAAAACAATATTCATAAAATCTGCATTTTTTTTATTAAAATAGATATTACAATTATTGTATAATAAACAATTATGCTCAACATGATCAACATGGTAATATAACCAATGTCATATTTTTTACCAAGTGTGAACAGAAACTTTAAGAGGGGTTCTTCGCTAATAGTGATAACATAATAAGGGACAATTACACAAGTGTGGTGTTGATCATGCGTTACACATATGGATTATAAATGATTGTATACATGTATATCCGTTGCTATTAATACTAGTAATCACGATCATAAAGAAATAACAAGTAATATTCCAATCTCTAGCATGCCAATCAAGGTTCATAATGAACAATGTCTTTCGTCCGTTCATTCACAAGTGATATACAATTCTGGTAAAAACCAATTAACCATTGAAAAGTTTATAAGAATATTTTGTCATCATATGCCTACAAGTTCATCTTCACCTGCTGCATTTCTTGCTTGGACGCCCTTTGATGCTTTGCATCAATGCTTTTCTTGTATCATCTTCTAGAATGCATTTTTTCGTACTGAATAATTGATTTTCGACTTATGCAGTGCAAGCGCTCCTTGATGATACACAAACATTGATTATAAAAAGTATTACATGTACTTACATTTTGTATTGACACATCGGTACATTATAATGGGAACAAAGAAATTCAATAATTTCTTAACATAAAATCAAATTCTACCGATAGATATGTTTTAAATCTATTTCAGGGAGAACAAATTATACGTTTGTTTGCTTATATGGCAGTTAATTAGTTGAGATTATTTTAAAAGTGTCAAACGAACGGAAAGATGAACATTAATTAGGTAACAAAAGAATTGATTATTGATCATGTAATTGCATACCATATTTACGTTAAACTCTGATTTAAAAGTTATTTTAATATATATGTTTATTCTCCAATATATTTTAATCTTTGGACTATTACATGTGCTTAGCCATTTCTTATATTTGATATTTGTTTGGAACAAGAAACGGTGTTTATTAGTTACGAAATAAAATTTCAGATCTGTTTAGATGTAGAAAAGGTAATAATTGTGGAAGATACAGGTAGCAACAGAAATAGTAAAAGCAGTATAAGTATAAAGAAATGACTTAACAAAGTTAAGTTCAGATGAACTTGCAAAGAGACAAAATAGTGCGATAAGTCTGCATCTATTTTCAATAACCTTTTCGTTGCCACTTTTCACTGTATATGTGCCCTTATATAGATTTTACAAACATAAACGCTCTTTCTATCTGTATTTACTCGTCGCATGTAATTCTAGTTTGAAACGTATTGCAAAAGCGTCGCTTGACAAATTATTTCTATTATCTTCAATACCTTGTAAACTATGAAATATGCGACTTGCAACATTATCTCGGGCAGCTTACATTTGGAGTAAATAATAAAAAAGACGTATAATCCTGAATTCTGTAAGATCAGGCCTTTTTGCGAGGCTTGAAATTTGCAGATTTTGCGAAATAAATGTAATTTAATCATTTTGTTTTCTCTTTTTAGTAGTTTTTGACACATGTACACATACCATAACCCATCATCTTTTTAAATGGGTTTGCAAAAATAAATGTCCGAAAACATTTGCGAATATTATACCTCGCAAATTAGTTAATATGTATTCCAAAATATTATTTAAGTGGCATAGTTATTGCAAGATAGCAAGTACATCTATGAAATACTACATGTAATGAAAGTGTCACATTTTCCATATAAAATTAAAGGCATACTATTCCTCAGAAATGGACCACATTCTTGGACCGGGTAACACAGGTGCAAGCCAAATGTTGTTAAGGAATATGCATGCATGCCGCTAATGCGTATAATAATGATGGCGCCGCAGTGCGCCAGGCGAAAACACGACAATGCGGCAAACTGTTTTCGCCTTGCCGCCCGAGGAGCAAAAGTACGACACAGCCACTATATATATTAGTATATAACTAATTTACTCGCTTACAGAGACGTTAGCAAAACATGCCATGAATAGCATTGTTCTTATATACCGATTTGTATAAGGAAACAAGATGACGTCATTGTAATATCTCCCTCGTAGATTGCAGAGCAACACAATTTAAATGAACTATAGCTTAAATCGATATTATCTTGTATTGTCAATGACGTTAGAATGACAGACGAAATACAACATGAATGGGTACACATAACTAACGAGCTAATCTTGTTATGCTGCAGCTTTAACATACAATGACAAAACTAGATCATGGAAAACAAAAACTCATGTCTTAAAAAACGCTTTGCCATGGATTTGCATATAATTTGGCGTGACATCATATGCAATTATACAATCACCATGTTACGGTTGCATAAGAAATAAAGATTCTTTTTTAAAGCTGTAAATTGTTTTTTATTATTGATATGTGATAAGCAGAATATTATATTCGTAATTTTATTATGCTTCCTTAATTTATTGAACTCTTTGATATGATATTGCATTACCTTATTCAACTCAAATTCTGTATAAATCCTTTACTCATTTGATATTCATATCTTATAAACATAAAATTTACATTGTAATCAACGGGTAAATTATATCACTGCCACAAGATTGGCATATCCGTCCAATTCCCAGTACCACCCATCGAACAAAATATAGGTGTCCCCGTCATTGAAATATAAAAAATAAGAATAATTTGATTAAATTGTTGACTATTGTATTTCTATCATAGTCTGTGTCTGAAAAACATTGTCACTTTATTTATTTTCTTGCATAAAGATAAAGATCTTACACAATTTGATACATGAAGTTAAAAATAAGCCCAAATCTATTATAAAAGTAATTTTAATTTACTGAAATTCAAGGTTGCAAATATACCATTTTTCATAATTGTATTCTGGCCACAGAAGTATAAGCAATGCGACATTGTACTTTGTTTGAATTACCGACAAACAAAGCAATACATCATTTGATACTGTGACTGCAGTTTCTTAATAAGTTTTATGCGGGCGCTGTCAAATGTGCATGGTTGTTTTAACTATTGTCTCATTTTTGCTAATCATTTCGCCATGTATTATTTAAAGTAATTGATTTTTCACGTGTTTGATTTGCATGTCGTACAAATGTGTCATACTTGCTGATGTCTTAGAGTGAATTGGTCCTTAAAGGAAGATCTGTTATACCGGATAGTATTAAGTAACATACATGAAAATAAACCTTATAAAGAATTTTACATGTAGATCTATGTTGATGATGATGGCAAGTGTGAGATACATGATCTGGTATTACATATCTATATATAGCAGATGATGAATTGTTCTAGAACAAAATAATAAAATTCCGCAGATAAATATTCATTTAAAATCAGTTAAAGGGTACTTGAAATAATTATGGAAAATGTGTCAGTTGTAGCTCATTACACTGTAAATGGCATTTCATACTATATAAATCCTACACCGGCTACCGGTACAAACCTGAATATCTAGCTCGAGGGTGATTGTTTATGGCGGAAATGAGGCTCTGCCAAGTTTCCGCTAAACAGTTTCCCGGGAGCTAGATATTCCGGTCTGCATTGACAGCTGGTGTTTGATTCTTTTTCTTGCATATTACATATCAATTATTTTCAGAACAGAAAGTACGAAAAATTGTTATACTCATTACGCACTTTTTTCTTATAGTACAACTTCATTCAAAACGTTGAAATGGCGGCATCTCAAAAACGCAATTCATTCATAAAAATGCTCGCGGCAATGACGTCATTTGAAGCACGCAACTTGTCTTACATAGTGGTGTAAGGCCGTTATTCCATTTATACGTGATCAGTGGTCCGCGTCAGTGATCCGTGTCCGGGCATGTCCGTGGGTATTATTCCATAGGTACGTTATTTTCTATATACTTTTAATTGAAGTATAGCGAAAAGAGGATAATTATTTGTAGAATATGATATAATTTCATTCTAATACCAAAAACAGTTGTAACATCATAGAATTAGGTAACAAACATTGAATATCAGTTAGGTTTTCAAATAACATCTCTTTAGCAACCGATGACCAGATGTTGTTTTTTTTAATCTGTCATTGCTGCATCATAAACTTATATGTTCTCCTACACTATTTTGGTGACTTCTTTAGTATTTTCTTTCGAAATCGATAGAGTATTTAATTTCGTTCGAGGCATTTTGTAGGGATGAGACATGTCAGTGACTGTCCGCGTCCGTAAAAGATCGCTCATCCTGCGAAACGTCGCGGATGCCGTCGCGGAAGCGGATGGTAAACGGACAAAAGGAATAGATTCAACGTATTCTTTGATTAGGGGCCTCCGTGGCCGAGTGGTTAAAGTCGTTGACTTGAGATCACAGGTCCCTCACCACTGTAGGTTCGATCCTCACTCGGGTCGAAATCTTTCATGTGAGGAAGCCATCCAGCTGGCTAACGGAAGGTCGGTAGTTCTACCCAGGTGCCCGCTCGTGCCTGAAATAATGCCCGGAGGGGCACCTGGGGTCTTCCTCCACCAATAAAGCTGGAAAAAAATCGACGAAAAATCTCGGCGGGACGCTCTAGGATGGCCCGACTTGAGTGTACGGTCGCCCATATGGGCTTTCCGGCGGCGACCTTAAATAAACGCAATTAAAAAAAAAATTCTTTGATTAGCGAATCGGTAACGGATGCGGATGACGGACGCGGACCACTGATCACGTATAAATGGAATAGCGGCCTAAGACAGGGTTTTCAGGCATCGATGTAATGGGTAGATAATCCTGACTGATATGCAAGAATATGGTATCATACGGTCTTTTTCGACCTCATGTACAAGCTTCATATTCTACTTTGTTTATAAACACCCAGTAAAACTAAGAACAGAAAGTGTTATATTTTTGCATACACGGATTCTTAACGCAGTATATCACAAGATAAATATAAGTCAGGCGTCTTTTATAAGTTCGAACAAACACCAATTACAAAACTAATAAATTTAAATAAAAAAAAAACTCTGAGCATAATTTGTGACAAGAAAACAAAAGAAAAAAAACGTACAAATACTTTGTATATCTTTTAATGGACATGTGAGAAACCATTAATGATATCCATGGAAGGAATCTACGCGAGTTGAAAGTGTACATAAATCATGACATAGTAAGAGATAGGATTGGGAACATATTTTATAGGTACTTTTCCAGTATTTTTAATTAATTTCGTACAGAATGCTATAATACAGAGCTTTGATTCAATTATGAATTTTGTATTTTTCATAGTATTCATTTTTGTCATGCATTCAGTGGAATAACGTATGGACACATCTGCTTGTTTTCTTGATTCTTTTTAATATTTAGTTTCGAATATACATGTACTATTTTTATATTCCGTATATCTACTATATAATCTAAGGTAATTTCCGGCTTTTTCCTAACCATTATATTAATTGATAATGTACCCCATATATTGATTAAAGTGTGCATGATCATGTTGTGATCTGAGATGCACTGTACATTACCATGATTGTATTATGATAGTATAAAATATCACAATATTCTAATGGATATGAAATAAACATAAGAATTGACAAGATCATATGAACACCGGGTTGAAAATTGCGTCCACGTGCAAGCAGTACATTGATAGGGATAACCTATTTGCATACCAACCGGAAGTCTAACTCTATAAGACGCTCTTTATATATCATTTAAGGTGACATTTTGCCTATTTTAAGCTGTTAAGTTGAGCTTAGTTGACTATATTATACCCGCGAAGCGGGTCCGGGCTTTGGCTTGCCCGGCTATAGACTACACGTGAATATTTAAAAGAAAATCAAATAAAAAACAATTAAAAAATATATAGAATTCTATACCTATCAATGAAATTTTCAGTGTCAGTTCTAGTCGGGCGCCGCCATTTACAATGTATGTCAATGATAATAGGCGGGGTATTCCGATAACGGAACAAATCTCAACTTTTCGGATTAGTAATAATTGTCGAGTGTTCCGAGTGAAAACGGAAGCGGTGTATGTAATATCGAATGACACCTTTAAAACGGAAAGAATGAAAGGATTTTTTAACGACTTCCCCGTTCATAGGTTTTGCCTAATTTCATATTACATTATGAGAGACTCTAGTAAAGTAATTGAAATAATGATAAACCAATGAATGATATACGACCATATTTTGACGAAACGAAACGAAACATCAGTTGTTAACCAAATAGGCTTTCAATATCATTAGTAATGCAAAATGCATAGATTCTAAATATTTACAATCGTGAAATGCATCTTTACATTGTTGATGTTAATAGCGATACGTCAGATCTTGGGTCGCTTTGTATTTGATATGTTTAGATACATATTCACTTAAAAGGACCCGAGAGCTTCTATCCATTCGATCAAATGCTAATGGATGACTCATTGGCACCATGAAACAATGCACTGGAATGCAGAAAATTTCCAGAAAATATTTGGATCCATTAACTAGGATTTTCATTTAAGTGCGATATTGCAATTCATTTTAATTAAGAATATCAAAAATTAATCCTGAAGTTACTAAATCATTTTGAGATATCAGTCATGTTGAAATAACTGTTGCGTTTCAAATGGATAGCCTGGAAAGAAATCTGTTTTTGAGATTGTTTAACATATGATAAAGGTCTGAACGAAAGAAAAAAACATGCCAATATTTCAGATCATTCACTCACTCCGCTTTTTTTTAAAGAATAATCATTTAAATTTAAGAATAATCATTTAAATAGTGAAAATGTCATGAAAGGAAAAGCTTTAGACGGTTTTAACCCAAATCAGGCAAAGGCCTGCAAACACACACCCACACTCAACCCCACCTTCCCCCCCCCCACACACAAAAGATTTTCAATTTAATTCTGAGTATATTCCATCATCATAAGGTACGATACAATAAATAGTTTACCTTATTAAATCATTTTTTAAAGCAGCATGCATCCAGATTCATACTAATTTTCATGAATATTTTTTAAAATATGTCTTTAAAAGTAAAATATTGTGAATTGAACAAAGGAAAATAATTCAAAGATTGCAAGCAGCACTTGTAATTCACATAAATTACCAAAAAAGAGGTCAATATAATCAAAAATAGCCCTTACTATGTTTACAACTGAGTTGAAATATGATAATAAATATTGCAAAATCTCCTTTAATTCTAAGTACATTTTCTCAGCTTTTATTTCTTTTTGAAATACTTTGACTCATCTGGAGATACACAGCTTGAGTTAAACTAACAGAAACATCTGAATATCATGGTATGATAACAGTAGATCTTTGTATATTGATAAAAGTACAGCATGATTTGCCAGATATGAATAAGTTAAATGCGCTTAAGTAGTAATGAAAATGTTGTTAGAATATAACAAACATGTTATTTAAAGCTTTTAAAACTAGAGACACATTTGCAACAAATGAAAATCTTTAATACCATGTAGAACAGATTATTTAAAATCTAGTTTGTGTTTATAGATAAATTGAAATTGCTTGATAATTGTAATTCTATTTGCTAATCTGTTTATTTTAACCTAATCTACGCATATTGAATATGTTTTAATATCATCTGTTTAATATATCGTTCACATGTTGCATTGACTGGTGGCCTTGAAGTCAATAAAATGTTTGAAATCCTGTGCAAGCGCAATGATGAAATGAACTATTGACCGGTCAACATGTTAAGTTATTACCTGATACCTTATATCAATGTTATTTGATTTTTTTACTGTTTTCTGAAATTCTAAAAACGGCCACGTTCGCGTCAATAGTTTCGACTGTCCCTCGCGTGCTCTGACGTCATAGACGATTCCCCTTAAATCGCCCATCGATCTTGATCATAAACTAGACGTGGCGTGACATAGTTAAAATTGTTAATTGAAAAAGTTTGATTTAATATTAACATATTTGCAAGATTTTTTTTCTTGTTCCCTGTTTCTTCTGCAAGTACTGTTAAAACAGAAATTGATCAGGTAATAAAACAGTTTTTCATATGTGATTTGGGAACAGTGAAACAGTTGTCCCACGGTATCAGCGATAGTGTTTTGAACTGTTGCCCTCAGCCAACGGCCTTGGGAAACTGTTCCAAAATACTATCACCTCCAACTCGGGCCAACAGTTTGACTGTTCCCAATTCACATATGACATAACTGTATACTTTTACACCTCTGTCGACATCATCGGGTATTTCCGTTAATGCCGCCCGCCAATATTAGGTTATGGAACGTCGATAAGCTCAATGTGCAGTAGTGTTTCGTCCATAGGATTCCGTTCTAAACAAAACAGTTGTTTAAATGTTTTTGTATGATGTTGCAATATATATAATTGTAGTTTGACTCCAAAGTAATACGAAATAAAACAGTTATTTCATGGATGTTTTGTGGAACAGTAAACTGTTGTCCCTCGGTATCAGGGATGCCATTTAGAACTGTTGTTTGAACGGCTTGTCTCTGTCCGATGCGTTTGAACCGAGGAATTAAATATATATTTATATTATATAAAAATCTTTTGACATACTTTTCCACATAATTCATGATCAATTTTTTACGTTTTGTAAACATGCGTAATACCCTTTTCACTTTATTTCCTTTTCAGTTGTATAGAAATAACAGCTTTGGAATTAAACTGTTGTTTTTCCACCAAACTTGTTCCGAAATAAAAAAAGAAAACGAAAGTTATGTTTCTGAAATAGGGAAATTGGAAATAAATATTTGTTTTACACGAAACTTATTAAATGTAAAATCAAAATTGACAATCATTTTTAGTAAAAAGAAGGGTAAATAGATTTATAATGAAAAGTAAAAATATAGCAAAAAATCGGCATTACAAGAAATGGATGTCGGGATTAAACAGGTGCTTTTTCATGGAGATTCTATTTGAAGAAGAACAAATTGGGCTAGCACTATAGGAAATAGAAATTGAACTTTTACTTTTCTGATTATGCAGAACAAGCATAATGCAAAGGTAGATATGGAAATAAGAATTTGTAATTTATCTCTTGCTGTTCTTTAATAAAAAATCGCAGTTTTGGAAATAGGAATTCGAAATTGAACTGTTTCTCTTCTTTATTTAATAGACGAATAAATTATGACTTCTTTGGAAATAATGGGTTTAGAGCATGTTAGAGGCCTTTAACCTGAAGGAACCTGAAGGAAATATCGGTAAATTTGGTGCGTAAACAAAGTAGTATTTTGACGTCCATACAAAATACTAAGTCACTATAACTGTACTAATTGCCAGATGAAAAAAATGGTTCAGGTAATTGGCCAATGTGTAACTTTACTGAACCTATCAAAGTACACCCAAAATAAAAGCTTTTGAAAAAATAAAGCATTTCTGAGGTATTATGGGCCTTTTAGAACCGTACAATGTGCAAAAATGACGTATCTTGGAGCACGCGACTCAATTTCAGCGAAACATCTGACTGATATGTAAGCAAACGTTATAATTACTATTATACATTATATCAGGTAATTAATTTGAATTTTACATGTATAAGTTATATCAATCATTTCTAATATAACCAACGCATCAAGCGAAACCATAATAAACAAAGAATGTTTAAGATAAATTTCAAAATTCTTAAGAATATCCAAAGATAAAAGCTTCAGAAAGATCCGTAAATCATTTTACAAAAATGTCTTATCCACATATTAGAAGACGTCTATGTTTGACTATTAAGCGTGTTGAAGGAACCTTAGATCAAATGTGTATGGAACAGATAATTTTACCCACTATTTTCGGTTATTTGATTTAAAGATTCCAAATATTTACAATCATGAATTGTATTGTTTATTTAATCAATGTATTTGAAGAAATGTCAGATCTTGAATTATACTTGTAATTGATGTTTAGATGCATGGCTAATTTGATCAATCAAAACATTTTCCCAAAATTCTTATAAGAAAGCTCACCAAAAGCAAATGTTTGATACAACAAAAACAACTCTTTTTATTAATGAAATGTAATACTTCAATTATCAGAATTTTTTCAAAAGAGTTTATTATCCCGTCATGGAAATAAATCGGGGGTGCTCTTTTATAGAAACATCACATCATAGGCTATTGCTTTTGAACGTTAGGGGATTGCATATAATCATCTTTATGCATTATATTATTCTTAATTTATTGTTATTTGCTACGTTTTTTATGGTGAAATGTTATGGAGAATTTGTTAGTATGTATAGAATTCATCTAAGTTCGATTGTGTAGGAAAATAGACGCATACAGACACTTGCTTGAATCCGTTCCTGGATCAACCCAATTCAAGGCAATGATTTTCAAGTGTCTTTCTGAAGGTAGTAACGACTTGCCCTGCGTGACGAGGTTGAACCTACATTGATGGAAGAGGGATTTATAACCAAAAATATTCTTGATATATTTCTCCATATCATTCAGTTTTATGAAAAGCATTTGAAAATATAATTCGGTTTTAAAGTTCGAAAAACATTCTTCTTTCACTTTATTTCCCTTTCAGTTGAATAGAAATGATAGCTTTGGAAATAGGAATTCGGAATTTATCTGATGCTTCCCTATCAAATTGGTGTAAGAAAATAAAACTTAAAAGAGGAAAAAAAGTTCTTTTTGGAAACAGAGAAATTGGAATTGAATTCTTGTTTTATATGAACCTTCTTAAGTCTACAGGCCTTTTTGGGGGGAGGGTAATTTGATTTATAATGACTATCAAAAAGCTAGCAAAATATCCAGAATTGAACAGTCACTTTTCTGTAATGAAGAACATAAATAGGAAAGGAAGGGAATGAATGTCGGGATTAATCAGATTCTTTTACATGGAACTTCTTCTTTAAAGCACCGCTTCTAATATAGGAAATAGAAATTCAGCTTTTCCTTTTTTTTGAAACTGAAGGAGACAAATATTTACGCAGTTTTGATAATAGGAATTCGGAATTTAACTTTTTTCTTTTCTTTATTTAATAACAGAAATAGGCAAACGCAATTTTGGAAATAGGAAGTTTCTGGATTTAACTGTCGCTCTTCGTTTTCTTATAAGAGAAATAGGCAATCGGACTTGAAATGTTGCTTTATTCATTTAATAACAACAATAGGCAAAAGAGTTTTCGAAATAAGAATTCGGAATTAAACATGTCCTATTCTGTTGTTACGAAACATAGTTTCGCGAAAATGGAAATCGTAACAGTTTTCATAACGGCTAAAAAGCCAGCACGGTTTTGATAAAAGGAAATTGGAATAGAACAGTTTGCCTAAGACAGAGATGTTTATCCATGATTTATAGACAAATCGTATTTTGGAGAAGATCGCGAGTTCTGATGATTAATATACAAGCTTCATAGTTGCCTCGTGGCAGACGGATTTCAGCAATATAAATTAGCTTTCTGTAATTTAAAAGATCTTCTGAGCTCGTTCAATAAACAAGTAATAAATATGGTCTTAGGATAAGTGAGTTTGTGTTTCAGTATTAACGAAGTAAAGTAAAAATTTTTTTTGGGGGCCTCTGTGTAATTTTAACCGAATTTGATAGTTCATAAGTAAAGTATTAGACTCAACTATAAAAATATCTTAATACTAAAATGCACTGATGAGTCACGCCCACAAACGATTAGATATCCGTTTTAAGACCTGTCAGCATTGAAACCGATTTTATTATAAACTTTAAAAAACATGACCAACCGCTTTGAGTAAATATTGTGAAGTGAATAGAAAAAAGTTATTACACATTGCAAACGGCACTTACAATCCACATAAAGTACCAAAAACAGGTAAAATTATGCGACAAAGCCCTTACAGCGTTTATCATGCAGTGATAAATACTCCAGAATAAGTCAATATAATCGGATGTAGCATGTAAATTACTTGAATCTTGAATCTCTTTCCTTTTCTTAAAATCTTAATGCATTTTCTTCAAGTTTGATTTTCTTAAAATGTTTGGTCTCATCTGAAGGCATGCAGCTTTAAGTCCATTTTATATCAATTATTTGATTGTTTTTTTTTTAATGTTTATACATGCATATATAGAAAATAATACATAAGTTATAAAACAAACTTGTATCAATATTCCATAAATTTGCTTTTCCTTCTCTAGAATATATTTACCAACCTGACATGACCATCCCAATACTGCTAGTGTTGAATGATTTATATAAACGTTAACAAGCCGGTGCTAGGGGACATGAGAGATGTTGCACCGTTCATAAATAGACCAGATCAAACCGAGTCTGCAATTTTCATTATCACATTTTCCAAGAATGTGCTCCCCTTTTCAAACTTTTCTGCCTCTTTGGGAATCACACTGATATTGTATCGATATATAGTAATTAAATGTCAGGTTCTAGCGACTGTACTAATAACGAGATATAATCAACTGTAGGTTATCTAGTGTTTTTTTTTTGTACAGAATTAACTCAGTACTCATATCTGTCATTTAATAGTTAATCAACTCTGCTTTGGAAATTATGCACATTAAGTACATTTTCTATAAAAAATGAACCCCGGAGTAAGGGATATTTTTTCTTCTTTTTTTTAAAATTTGCATTACATTTTTCTTTTTTCTTAAATTTAAATTTTACTTATTTCCCATTATCATGATAACAATAATAATAATAATAATAATTATAAATGGTATTACTTACTTCTTTGTATTGCCATGTCGATTACAATGAGTATGAAAGAAATTCAATAATTTCTTAACACAAAATCAAATGCTACCAATAGTTAGTTTTTAGTCTATTTCAGGGAGAACATATTCTAAATCGAGTGCTTGCTAATATTTATTTGTCAAGTGTCAAACAAACGGAAAGATGAAAGGATTGATTAGGTAACAAAATAATTGATTGATAATGTAATTGCATACCACATCTACGTCAAACTCTGATCCAATATATATGTTCATTCGCCAATTTATTTAAATCTTTGAACTATATCATGTGCTTAGCTATTTCTTATATCTGATATGTGTATTAGAACAAAAAGTTTCGAAATGAAATTAATATTCTGTTCTGTTTTGTTTATATTCATGATCAGATGTGAAAAATGTAATATTTGTGTTAGATTGGAAACAACGGCAATTGTTGTAGCAGAATAAATATTAAAGAATGAGTAAACTTCTTTATAAACAAAATTTAGTGTAGATAAACTTGCACAGTGACACATTAATTCAATAGGTCTGAAACTATTTTCAATAACCATTTCGTTGCCACTTTTCGCTGTATATTTGCCCTTATATAGATTTTACAGATATAAACGCTTCTTCTATCTATATTTTCTCCACACATGTAATTCTAGTTTGTAACGTATTGCAAAAGCGTTGCTTGACAAATTATTTATATCACCTTTAATATCTTGGAAACTATGAAACACGGTAATTGCAACATTATATAGGGCAACTTACCTTTCGAGTAAATGATAAAAAAAGACGTGTAAAGTTACAATCTAGCTTAAATACTGTAGGATAAGAGATTTTTGCGAGGCTTTAAATTTTGCTGATTTCGCGAACAAAAATGTTATTTAATTCTTTTCTCTCTCTCTTGGTCTTCTCTTTTAAGTAGCTTTTAACACACGTGTTTACCATGATCCGTCATCTTTTTTAAAGATTCTTGCAACAATAAATGTCCGAAAACATTATACCTCGCCAATAATTCCGAAATATTATTTTCGCAATAATTTGAACTGGCATAGTTACTGCAAGATAGCATGTACGACTATGAAATACTACATGTATCGATAGTGTCATATTTTTTCACATAGAATTAAACACTGTAAAAGGCACAATATGCCTCAGAAATTAATACATATATATTTCGTTAGAAAAGGTCAAATGTTATGCTGTTATAATGCAGTTGTAACATAGATGCTTATCACCGGGCTAATTTAAGGCAAACATTGAAAAGGGAGGGTTGTCATCTATGTAGCCAAATGTGAATTTGACTTTAATACAACATACTAAATCAGTTAAACTATATCAATGCCAAAATGTTATATTAGCAAAGTACGTGTATAACTTAGCTTCAATGCGCACTTAAATTCAGAAAAAGCTTGAAAACTAGAAATTATATCATTTTACTTGTTTTAGTGGGTCTTTAAACAAGGCTAGAGACCCGATTTCTGAAATAATAAGACGTCGCTTCGTATTGTTTCTTCATCTAGAATCATGGTGTAGACTTGCATACCATCAAACAGTAGCAAGGTGATCAATATTTGACGTATAAAGATGGTTTTTTAAAGAACAATGACCTTTTTATTATGTCAATCACGTGAATTTTAAGCATGTTAAGTGTCATATTGATGTAATATCTATATGCTACGTCATATTTTGCCATAAAATGTACGGCTGTTATGTTAAGTATAAGACAGTCTCTAGGAAGCCAAATGTTACAAGGAAAAATTACGAATATGTATGCATGTCGCTGAATGCGGTCATAAGCATAGATGTATATTTATGGTGACTGATTTGTGTCAAGTCGTATTGTCGCACCGCGGAGCACTAGGCCAAAACGCGAAACTACGGCAAAGTGACAACTTTGTCGTAGTTTCTGTATGTGGGGCACCAGGAGAAGACACTAGGATACGACAATTTGGAATTTTGTCGTATTGTCGTGCTTTCGCCTGGCGCACCGCGGAGCGAAAATACGACATGGCACATATGATCCAACATATATATTAGTATTTAAATATCTTACACAGATGTAAGCAAAACATTTCATTAATATCATTTTACTAATTTACTGACTTTTATAACGAAAAAAAGTTTGACGTTATTACAATATCTTCTCTTAATTATAAATTGCAGAGCAACAAAATATAAATGTTCTAAGCTTTAATAGAGATTGTATTTATTGTCAATGACGTCAGAATGGCAGACGAACGACAACGTGATAAGTAACGAAATAATCAAGTTATGGTGCAGCTGTTTCATAGACTAAGAAATATAGATCAATCATAAAACTATGTCCCCCCACTACACACACACACAAACACAAACAAAAACAATTTTTGACACGGGCTTCATACATATTTGTCGTGACGGTATATACATTATACAAATACACTGTAAAATATGATATTGCATTACCTTATGCAACTCAAATTCTGTCCTTGAATCATTTAATGTTCATATCTTATCAACTTTTTTAACTTTTAACACAAAATTTACATTGTTATTAAGAGGTAAATCATATCCCTGCCTCAAGATGAGTTACCAATCCAATCCCCAATACCACCCGTCTAGCAACATAAGATGTACCCGCCAGTGAAATATTTAAAAAAACGATTTATTTGATCAGATTGTTGATTATTATATTTCTATCATTATCTGGGTTTGAAAACACAGTATCTTAATTTATTTGCTTGCAAAAAGATAAAGATCTTATATAACTTGATACATTAAGTGAAAAATAAGCCCCCATCTATTATAAAAATTTCCTTTAATTTACAGAAATTCCCCTTGCAAATATTCCATTTTTCATAATTGAAATTCTGGCAGCAAAAGTATAAGAAATGCGACATTGTAATTTGTTTCAATTACCAACGGACAGAGTAAAAAACATCATTTGTTACTGTGACTGCAGTTTCTTAATAAATCTAAGGCGGGCGCTGTGAAATGTGCGTGGGTGTTTTAACTATTGTCTCATTTTGGCTAATCATTTAGGCATTTGTTATTTAGAATAATTGATGGTTGACGTGTTTGCTTTAATTTTTGTAAAATAAAGTCATACATTATGTGGTCTTTAAGGGAATCTGGTCCATAATGGAAGATCAGATACCGGATTGTATCTAGTAACATACATGAAAATAAACCTTAAGAGAATTTTACATGTACATGTATATTATGATGATGGCAAGTGTGAGATACATGATCTGGTATTACATGTACATATCTATATATAGCAGATGATAAATTGTTATAGAACAAAATATTACAATTCTGCATATAAATATTCATTTTATATCACTAAAAGGGTACTTGAAATAGTTATGAAAAATGTGTCAGTTGAAGCCCATTACACTGTAAATGGCATTCTATACTGTATGAATCTTACACCGGCTGCCGGTACAGGCCGGAATATCTAGCTCGAGGGTGACTGTTCACGGAGTAATGAGCCTCTGCTGAGTTTCCGCTAAACAGTTACCCGAGAGCTAGATATTCCCGTCTGCACCAACAACCAGTGTTTGATTCTTTTTCTTGCATATTACATATCAATTATTTTCAGAACAGAAACTACAAAAACTGTTTTACTCATTACGCACTTTTTCTTATAGTAGCGTATGAGCATGCGACTTCATTCAAAACGGTTAAGTGGAGTCATCCTAAGAACGCAATTCATTCACAAAATACGCGCGGCAATGACGCCATTTAAAGCACCCGACTTGTATTACATGGGGGGTGTAAGACAGGGTTTTCTAGCACCGGTGTAATCGGTAGATAATCCTGTCTGATATATCAAACGGTCGCGATTTTAACAAAATCAAATTCACAACAACCTTTTTCGACCTCATGTACAAGCTTCATCATGTTCTACTTTGTTCATAAACACCCAGTAAGTCTAAGAAAAAAAAGTGTCGCATATATTTTATATTTTTATTTTAAGTTTGGCAATATATCAACAAACCACTATTTTGTCCAGCAAATATTTTACTGTGTATTTTGTTTTAAAAAAGTCCTTACATCCCGGTATCTGCAAGTAAATTAGCCATCAGTCTAGTCAATCAAGTATCTTCAGCATTGATAAAGTGTGATATTTCGTTTTGAAAAATGTCAAACATAAATATAAAGCTGTTTCAAAAATAACACATACACATCTGTAGATTATTTCAAAGATAAAGGCGACAGTCATAATAAGCCAAGCTCCTGAAAAATAAATTGCTGCCTGTATTTTTGCATACACGGATTCTCAACGCAGTATATCAAGAAACCCCTTGTGAAGGCATAGATGACAGGGTGTCAAAATAAATATAAGTCAAGAGTCTTTTATCAGTTCGACTGACACCGATTACAAAACCAAGAAATTTTAATAAAAAACTCTGAGCATAATATGTGACAAGAAAACAAAATAAAAAAAGTACAAATACTTTGTACATGTATATCTTTTAATGGAAACTGGAAAAACCATTAATGATATCCATGGAAGGAATCTACGCGAGTTGAGAGTGTACATAAATCATGACATAGAAATACATGTTATTGATGAACTGTTTTAAGGAGAAATTATTGGGAACATAATTTAATGGTACTTTTCCAGTAATTATTGTTTTTTATTTCGTACAGAATGCTATATTGCACAGCTTTGATTCAATTGTGAATTTGTATTTGTTCATATTTTTATTTCTGCCTTGCATACAATAGAATAATAATAATGTATGAACACATCTGGCTGTTTCCTTGAATCGTTTTAATATTTAGTTTCGTTTATACATGTACTATTTTTATATTCCTAATATCTACTGTACAATCTACGTCATTTCCGGATTTTCCAAGCCATTATATTAATCGGTAATGTTGTACCCCATATGTTGATAAAAGTTTGCATGATCATGTTTTTAACTTAGATGCACTGTACATTACCAAAATTGTATTATGACATTATCAAATATCACAATATTCTAATGTATATGAATACACATGAGGATTAACAATGGGTTGAACATGGCGTCCTCATACAGGCCGTACAAAGTTAAAGATAACCTATTTTACATACTAACCGGAAGTCTAACTCTAATAAAACGATCTTTACATATTGTTGTAAGTGACATAATGCCATATTTACGCGGTCAACATGAGCTTAGTAAATTATATAATACAGTATGAGCGACTCTTTTGAAATAATGATAAAACAATAATTGATATACGGCCAGCTAATGTTTTGACGAAACGAAGCATAGTTGTAAATCAAGTAGGCTTTCAATATCATTAGTAATGTAAATGCAAAGATTCCAAATGTTTACAATCTTGAGATGCATCTTTACGTTGTTGATAATAAGACCAAATGTTAGATCGTAGATCAATTTGTATTTCATATGTTTAGAAAGATAGTTAGTTAAAAGGACCCAATAGCATTGTATGTATGGGAAGTAGGCAGTAGCAGTAGCAGCAGTAGGAAACGTGAAGTTAGCAGTAGCAGTAGCACAGCAGTAGCAGTAGCAAAATTATAAAACGTGAAGTTGGCAGTAGCAGTAGCTCAGCAGTAGCAGTAGCAAAATTATAAAACGTGAAGTTGGCACCACCAGTAGCTCAGCAGTAGCAGTAACAAATTTATAAAACGTGAAGTTGGCAGTAGCAGTAGCTCAGCAGTAGCAGTAGCAAATTTATAAAACGTGAGGTTGGCAGTAGCAGTAGCTCAGCGAAAGTACACAGTAGCAAATTTATGAAACGTGAAGTTGGCAGTAGCAGTAGCTCAGCAGTAGCAGTAGCAAAATTATAAAACGTGAAATTGCAGTAGCAGTAGCTTCAGCAGTAGCAGTAGCAAAAATTATAAAACGTGAAGTTGGCAGTTAGCAGTAGCTTTCAGCAGTAGCCAGTAGCAAAATTATAAAAACGTGAAATTTGCAGTAGCAAGTAGGACAGCAGTAGCAGTAGCAAAAATTATAAAACGTGAAATTGGCAAGTAGCAGTAGCTCAGCAGTAGCAGTAGCAAAATTATAAAACGTGAAATTGCAGTAGCAGTAGCTCAGCAGTAGCAGTAGCAAAATTATAAAACGTGAAATTGGCAGTAGCAGTAGGGAACAGCAGTAGCAGTAGCAAAATTATAAAACGTGAAATTGGCAGTAGCAGTAGCTCAGCAGTAGCAGTAAGCAAATTTATAAAATGTGAAGTTGGCAGTAGCAGTAGACAGCGAGTAGCAGTAGCAAAAATTTATAAAACGTGAAATTGGCAGTAGCGTAGCCTCAGCAGTAGCAAGTAGCAAAATTATAAAACGTGAAAGTTTGGCAGTAGCATAGCTTCAGCAGTAGCAAGTAGCGCAAAATTATGAAAAAAACGTGAAGTTGCACAGTAAGCAGTAGCCTCAGGCAGTAGCGTAGAAAATTATAAAACGTGAAAAGGGCAGTAAGCAGTAGGACAGGCAGTAGCAGTAGCCAAAAATTATTAAAACGTGAAATTGGCAAGTAAGCCAGTAAGCTCAGCCAGTAGCAGGTAGCAAAATTTTAAAAACGTGAAGTTGCAGTAAGCAGTTAGCACAACATTTACAGTAGCAAAATTATAAAAACGTGAAATTGGGCAGAGCAGAGCTCAGCAGACAGTAGCAAAATTATAAAAAAGTGAATTGGCAGAGCCAGTAGCTCAGCAGTAGCAAGTAGCAAAATTAAATAAAAACTTGGAAGTTGGAGTTTACAAGTGGACCAAGCAGTAGCTGTAAGCAAAATGTTATAAACGTAAAATTGGCAGTACCAAGTAAGCTTCAGCCAAGTAGCAGCTTAGCAAATTTTTTAAAACGTGAAGTTGGGGGCCAGTAAGCCAGTTAGAACAGCAAGTACAGTACTCACCAAAAGTTATATAAACGTGAAATTGGCAGTAGTAGCAGTAGCTCACCATAGTAGCCTGTAGCAAATTTATAAAACTGAAGTTGGGCAGTAGCAGTAGAGCTCAGCAAGTTAGCAGTAAGCTAAATTATTAAAACGTGAAAATTGGGCAGTAGCAGTAGCTCACATGCAGTAGCAAAATTATAAAACGTGAAATTTTGGCCTGTTAGCAAGTAACCCGCCCACCCTCAGCAGTGCAGTAGCTAAATTATTAAAAATGTAATAAATTGGGCAGTAGCATAGCTCAGCACAGTAGCAGTTAGCTAAAATTATAAAACTTGAAAATTGGCAGTACAGTACTCAGCAGTGTAAGCAATCAGTAAGAAAATTTAAATAAAACGTGAGGTTGGCAGACAGTAGGACAGCAGTAGTCCAGTAGCAAAATTATAAAAGTGAAATTTGGCAGAGCAGTAGGACAAGAGTAGCAGTAAGCAAAATTATAAAACGTGAAATTGGGGCAGTAGCAAGCTAAGCCTCAGCAGTAGCCAGTAGCATAAATTTAGATAAAACGTGAGGTTTGGCAGTAGCAGTAAGGACAGCAAGTAGCAGTAGCAAAATTTATAAAACTTGGAAGTGGGGGGCAGTAAAGGGGGCCAGGTAGGGGGGAACAGCAGTAGCAGGGAAAAATATAAAAAACGTGAAAATTGGCATTAGCAAGCTTAGCTCAGCAGGTAGCCAAGTTTTAGCCAAAATTATTAAAACGTTGAAGTTGGCAGTAGCAAGTTTACTCCAAAGCATAAGCCATAGCCAAGAAATTAAATGAAACGTAAATTGGCAAGAAATAGCCAGCAAGTAAAGATAGCAAAATTATATTAAACGTGAAGTTGGCAGTAGCAGTACACAGCCAAGTTTAGCAGTAGCAAAATTAAATAAAACGTGAAGTTGGCAGTGCAGTTAGCTCCAGCCAGTAGCAGTAGCAACATTATTAAAAACGTGAAATTGGCAGTGTTGCTCAGTACTCAGCAAGTACAGTAGCAAAATTTATAAAAACGTTGAAGTTGGCAGTAGCGTAAGCTCAGCAGTAGGATAGCAAAATTAAAAACGACATTGACCCCCCCTTTGACATGAAAAATAATACATTTTCAACAATTCATGTATTACAACTTCCCAACAATAGACTATTTTCCCAGTTGTTAATTTTTTTAGTTAATACAAATTTATTTTATTTTGTTTTTTTCAACATTCAATTGGTAAAAAATAACACTATTAACTGGGGGTTGAGTAAACATTCAATCTAAATAATGGGGACCATGTTACAGAAAGAAGGAAGAAATGTTATATATTGTTTTTTTCATATATGTAATTGTATTTAGAGAAATTTTAAATTTTTACACAACCGAAATCGGTTAGGCCTTTCTTAATGCCTGCCGAAACTTTCTAAAAACTCCAAGGTAATCGATTTCAAAATGACCGATACATTAACATAATTTATCAATAAATGATTTATATATGGAGTACGTCTTTTTTTCAAATTTTAAAAACAAACTGGACAAATTTCTTTTTTTTTTTATTAAATCGGAGAAACTTTAACTTTCAATCTGGACACCTAGGTGCGTAATTCGACATATTATAATGTTTCGACCAATTTTCACTTTTCAATAATATTTTTCTGTAGTTGGTATATTAATCGGGTTTTCATTTTTTTCCCAGCAAATCAGAAAAAGTACTGGACCTTTGGGGGTTTAAATGCACAGCAAACGAAACATGAATGAAATTAATTTCTTCTGAAAAAAAACCAAATTTTATGTTGAATTTTTTTAACTGATTCGAAACATGTGTCCAAAGATATCAGATGTTGGTGTATTTCCAAAATAACTGGTTTCTTACATTAGAGTAGATTGAATAGGACGGAGTATGAAAAAATTGATTTGCTCTGATGCTAAGATATTTAATTATATTCACTTTAGGAAATCAGTGTTGAGTAAGGGCAAGACATCAAAATACAGCGTTTTGCTTACTGTCTATTGCTTGCTGGTTTCATGATTTTAAAGCAATAATATCAAAAACATTCCCGAATATTGTGAATAAAGTTACAACAAACGTGCCACTGTCTACGGCCTTATTTCTAACTATTTTCTTCTTGTTTCAAAAAAAAAAAAAATTCTAATTGGGGCAATCACATTGGGTTAAAGGGAACTATATATACAGTTTGCCGGGGGAATAGTTTGGGTGTTTCTTGTAATTACCATAGAATAGCAGTCACATATAAGGGGCACGCGTCAATAATTTTTTCTTAAATTTTTACGTGCGGCACACGATAGCTTCCCCCTTAAACGGTGGCCACGCGATACTATTGCGTGCCACCGCGGATAGGTATTCCCATTTGACCCCTGACCGGGACCTGCATATGAATTTTAGCTCCGACCAATTTCGCAACTACTCGGCCCTTTTTCCGCCGTCTTTCGGAATAAGGGGCCCCTCGAACACAATAGTATGAATACACAGAACACGGATGCCCGGTATTTTCGGTCCACCCTACGCTAAGAAACTAAAACAGTAAAACAAATGGTAAATTTAATGCTGGGAGTTTGTTGAACAAAGTTTTATTTCCAATATATTATTAAAACCACCTAAAACAAGTGAATTTAAATAGGGTACAAAAGCAAAAAACATTATTATATATTTTTTTATTAGGTTTTAAAGAAACGAAAAGTAAACAAAAAAACCCTGTTGACATTTTGTCGGATTTGTTTATAAAATTGAAACGTCAGTAGGCAATTTAAAATTCAAATTTTGTCAACATTATTTCAAGCATAATAGTACCGGAATTTAGTGGTAGAACTACTTTTCAATCCGATTGTTTACAGGTTATTATAGATAATAGCCGAGGGCAGTTTTTCAAAATGTGTAGTTCGACGCCCCGTGTAAGTCCAACCTAAAAAGCGGTCAGGGGCAAGTGTTTTTTTTTGAAATTTCATTCGTTCCCAGGAAAGGCCCTTAAATGATCTATGGAAAAAAAATAAGAAACCATTACACCAGTTTTGTTTTAAAATCAGGAAATATATGTATAAAAAAAACGTCATTTTTTCCAAGAATTGGGCGTTAAAAATGTGAAATAATTTGGCTCATAAAAGAGCAAAATGTAAACAAAAGTTAGTAATTTACTTCAATACAAAATTCTAAATCACTTCAACCCGGGCAAACTGCCAAAAAAGTAACAAGATGAAAAAAATTGCCCTCAGGTAATTTTAGCCAATACCAATGAGTATGCTTTTATAGGAGCTATAAAAGTTTAACCAAAAATAAAAAAGCTTTAATTTTGAGGGAATTTACAAAATAAAAGATGGCATTTTTCAGGCATAATGGGCCCTGTTTAAAAGTATTTATGTAGACTATTATAGGGAATACTACTTAAAGCGGTAATAATGACCTGGAACCAATTTTCTTGTTTCGCGTCGACAACGAGATGCGAAGCGAGACGCGAGAATTCGGCGAAGATGCAAAACGAGTTCACGATATTGTATCATTCCCAGTATCAACGATTACGGTGGTCAGTTTAGACATAAGTAAAACATTTTTGTCTCCCCTGAACAGCTTGGGGCACAATGGTAAAAAAGGTGAAAATAAGAGGTACGATGATACGATGGTACGATAATAAAATCACGATGATGCGATGACACGATAGAGAAAATAAATATCGCCGTTTTTTATGCAATCATTGCCATCGCAGTTTCATCATTTCGTTACCTTCGTATTTTCCACCAAATCGTAACATCGTTCTTTCACCATAGTACCATCACGTTTTCGATTCATCCAACCTTCGTTGTTTCACCATCGAACACGTCGTTCTTTCACGTTCGTACCATTGTGTTTTCACCATCGCGTTTCAATCAACGTACCATCGTCCCATCGCGCTGTCGCCATTGTACCATCGTGAACGGGATTTAGTATGTTTCAGTCTATGCCTTAAGGTAAGCCAATCAAATTTCCCTTGAATTTTAGAGATATTATAATTAACCAGTTTCACTTAAGGTTTTCAAGAAGAAACATAAGCAAACCTATTATGATTACACTTGACATTGAAAAAACATGTGAAAAGAAAAAAAAAACGGCCCGAAGGGAAATTTCTGAATGTGGGAGAAATGGTGTTATCAAATAATTCATAAAAAAATTGAAAAAATTGAGACAAAATGTGCTTCATTGTCCTTAAAAAAAAAAACATGAGACAAATGTGCTTTCTTGTCCCTTAACCCCAAATTGAATCGGAGCACATTTGTTCACCCACAAATGAGTTTTTTTGGGAATAAGACATTTGCGGGTCCCATTTGTCTCATGTGGGGCAAAAGGGCGAGAACCGCATCGGGTCTTAAATGTAAGACAAATGTGCCTCCGAGACCAATGTGCTCCTACAACGGCTCCCTCAAAACTGTTTTCACTGGCGACTATAGATATTAATAAAGGAGATCGATCTTTATAGCTGACGTTTAAATCTTGTTGTTTTACTACTTCTGCGAACTGAATAAAATGGTAATAATATGTAAAACATTGCTCGAATTCGAAATTATTCAGCGTAATAATTTTTTCTTTACTGTATGAAAGTACAAACATTGACCATCGGTGTGTAATGACGGTCATGAAAAACAACATTAGAAATTACAAGACTGTGATTCGGGGAGAATGGATCACTTCTTCACTGAGATTTACCAACTCGTCCTATCCGACTCCTAACACAACGAATTCACACAGTCGAATAAAGTTCAATACTCCGTATTTAACCGTTTCTTGTATTCTAGTATTCACAGTTCAGTAATCCCCCAGACATAAACTTAAACCAACATCTGTGTACGTTGGTGCAACCGGTAACTAGTACCAACGCTTAAAATCCAATTTTTGGCATATTAGTAAACTTTTGATAAAGGCGAACGTTATTGAAAGTTGCGAGGTCGAAATACTTGAATCTCGACCTAACGAGTTTGAAAGGCCACCTAGTTCAACAAGCAAATAAAAGACAGTATTTGGCAAGCAATGTAGGAGCAACATTTGTCTGCGGGATCAACATTTGTCTTCACGTAGGTGTGACCGATGTGCTCGTAAACATTTTATATTTGCGAAAAATGGGAAATGAGACAGATTGTGTTCGACACACAATAGAAAGGACACTCGAATCACATTTGTCTCACATTATTCCATTAAAATTCTAAAATGGTAATAATTATGCCGGGTCCGTATCATGGCAACCAGTCATTGTTCTGTGTTGTCTGTATTTATAATACCCGTTTTTATGTCACTTCCGACCGATCAAAAAACTTCCTACCTCTGCATAGGAGTCCTATATTAAACTAAAAGAATATCCCTTTCTGCCGTGTCACAATGAAAATTTCTACCAGTGCAGTATCCAAGAACTCAAACCCACATATGTAGAGAGTCCATTCCCTTTATCGTTATTAATTGTGACACGTTCTTTTCGATGCTTAAAGATTATAAATAATTTAAGAAATATTCTTTGCAACACCAAGGTAGTATCTACGGTGGCATATAGGGGGGACATTAGTATCTTCTTATCTATTACATGCGCACGGGCGATAGCTATTACGTGGCCACGCGATACTAGTACTATACATGTGCGCGCGATAGCTTTTTTAAAGGGACACGCGATTTTAGACATTTTGGTAAAACAAAATGCGAGCAAAGGTTTATTTAAATAAAGTGAATTTCAATTTTAATATTGGTGGTTTTTTTCCACGTCATAGCAAATTTTTACATAACAAATCGCTAAGACATTTCTTTGGAGAACATTTTTTTTCCGTTTTATCATAACTCTTTATTTGTTCTCTAAAAATGGATCTAGCTATGTTTTGTAGGTCTTTGGAAAAAATGTCAATTTTATATAGAATATAGAGGGAATATTTAGTGGTACATGGCCTCGAAGGATTTTCTTGTCTGGCGTCGACGTACGATATGCGAAGAGAGACGCGAGATTCAGGCGAGATGCGAAACGAGTCACGATATTGTAATCATTCAAATATCGCCCGATTACGGTGTTGTAACAATTTTTTGTTCCCCTGATACACTATGCACGATGGTACAATTTTGAAAACCGTGATGTAACGATGGTACGACGATTGAAAACACGACGGTACGATGATGAAAACAACGATGGCAGGATGGTGAAATCACGCTTGATGCAATAACACGATGGTGAAAATAATATCGCGTTTTCATTATCATGCCGTCGCAGTTTCATAATCGTAGCATCGTATTTTCACAATCGCATACCATCACGTTTTTACCATCGTGAGTTCGTAGTTTCACCATTCCCGTTGTACCATGTTGTTTCGCCATCATACAACCGTTTTTTTTTACGTTCGTATCATCATCATGTTTTCACCATCGTACCATTGCGTTTTCATCATTTTATCACGGTGGACGGGATTTCGTATGTTTAAGTGTATGCTTCAGGGTTCAGCCAATCAAATTTCTTGAATTAAAAGTATAATAATATATAGTTCCACTGTAGGTTTTAGGTTTAAGATTTTATATAAATATATGTACAAACCTATTTATGATGACAATTGACATGAGGTAAAACGGCGAACATCGATTCTAAAAAGCACATATGCAGCGAGATTTTTATCGTTATCAATTGTGACACGTTTCTTTCCGATACTCAAAGTTTTTATAAATGATTAAAGAATTATTCTAAGCAACAAAAAGGTAGTAAAAGGGACTTAGGATTTTCTTATTTATTATGTTCACACGCAAAAAGCGTTTACGTGGCCACTCGATACTTATATCTGCGAACGCGATAGCTATTACGTTCAAAAGGAATAGTTATTGCGTGCGCACGCGATAACTATAACGTGCGCACGCGGATAGGTATTCTGCATTTGGAACCTGGGCGGGCTTCCTCGCATGAATAGTTCGACGCTCCGAGTGCGTGTCAAACCAATAGCGGTTAAAGGCAAGTAGTTTTTTCAAATTACCCGGCCACGGAGACCTCTAAATGATCTAAGGAAGAAAACGAGATGACTATCCCACACGTATTTTGTTTTCATCAGAAACATATAAAAAAATAATTCCATTTTAAGAGAAGTGCTACTTTCAGATCCGCCATTGAAAAGCACTTACAACGTGCATGAGTTCCTAAAAGAATCCGGGTAATGCCATAATTATGGAATATCTGACAGCGCCCAATCGGGCGAGACGCGACATTCCGACGAGACGAGCGAGGCACGACACTGTAACACGAGATCTCGCCATGTCGAAGTTTCCCGTACCACGAAATTTCACGGCTCGCTTCATGTTTTGCCGGAATGTCGCTTTTCTTGTCTCTCGCGCATCGCTTCGTGCACGTGCTTCTCAAATGCCTGACTATGACAAAGGAACATATTCCCAACAGCTGGCAAAAAAATGTTAAATTTCTTAGACAATTAGTCTTTTCTGACATGTTTCTTTAAAAAACTAACGACTATATATCATACACACTATTAGTAAATCTTAAAGAAATATATTTCGTTAAAATTTATTTATTGGCACCATGCCATGATAAAAAACACTAATTTAAAATATAAAGATAGTAAATTTCAAAGGTTTTAAGTTATTGAGCCGACAAGAAAGATGCATTTGTGCCTTTTGTGAGTCCGTTTAATCACATGATGCATTTCGTAAAAAAAAATTCATAAAAACGAAACATTAATTCGTAATTACGAGATATTAATTCGTTATTACGAAACATTCGTGATAACGAAATATTAAATCGTTTTTACGAAATATTAGTTCGTAATTACGAAATAATATTTCATTTTCACAAATTAATGTTTCGTAATTACGAAATAATATTTCGTAAAAACGAATTAATATTTCGTTATTACGAATTAATATTTCGTAAAAACGAATAAATATTTCGTAAAATCGAATTAAGTCTGGGAAAAAAGTGTGGAAAATGTCACCTTAGGGGCTCCGTATTGTTGCAGTATTGGTAAATAGTTTACACATACATTTATTAAACTATCAATATTTTATAATATCAACTGCCTGCCGAAATAGCCTTTTCGGGACGGGAAGATCTTTTCAGCATTTAATATACATTGTAATAATGTACAGTAAATGACAATGAGGTTTACATTCTTACATGTATATTAGAAACATAATACGTCTAATGGGAAAAATCACAATTGTTTATTAAATTGAAGTGCACAACAGACGCCATTTCACATTTTTGAACTGTTGAAATAAAAACTATTTAAGCACCATATATTTTTGTTTATATTGTTACGATGGTTGTTATGATGGTTTTGTTACGATGATTCTCGTTAAAGTTCCATTACAAAAGAAATATTAAAGCACTTTTTGCCTGGTTGAGAAATAATTTAGTAACCAATTACTCAGGTATATTATTTTGCTTGCTGTCCTCATTACTGAATGAAGGTATTGTGACTGTTCATGGTTACTCAAAAATGGAATAGGATTTCATAAAAACGAATTATTATTTCGTAAAAACGAATTAACATTTTGAAAAAACGAAATATTTCGTAAAAGACGGATTATTATTTGGTAATTACGAAGAAATATTTCGTAAAAACGAATTATTATTTCGATTACGAATTAATATTTAATAAACACGAATTATTATTTCGTTAAAACGAATAAATATTTTGTGAAAACGAATTAATATTTCGTAATTACGAATTGATATTTCGTAAACATGAATTGATATTTCGTTATTACGAATTAATATTTCGTTTAAAATGAATTAAGTCCCGGGAAAAAGTGTGGAAAATGTCACTTTAGGGGCTCCGTACAATTATGATTAAGTTTGTTTGAAAAAGATTTTTGCAATTAAAGTCAGAGATGAGCGTGCGTAAAACCCACATATGAAAAACACACGAGCTGCATATCTGGAACAATTCTTATACTTTCAAGACATTTATGAGAGATGGAATCTAATTCCATCAATATCTACACGATATAGAGAGTTCAAACACAAGATCAGGAAAGGTTAAATAGATAAAAGTATCTCAAAATATTTACATTTCCCTTTATATGATGTATGAATGATGATTTAAAGAAATCAGTTTTAAAATTATGTTACTGTAAAAAATCTGGAAACAAAGTGATCCTTCGGATGCATTAATCACAACAAAATTACAAGAGAAATGCAAATATAATGAGTAAATACAAAAACAACTTTGGTGAAATTATCTTACCTGATTATTTCTATTAAAGTTCAATAAATTAATATAAAATGTTCAAATAGATCTGCTTATACGGAACAAATACCAATAACATCATGTCTGATGTATGTGAAGCATATTTTAAAGAGAATAACGTTGTGTTATGCCGTGAATCATATCAAATGTATGTTAACAATACATAATCACATATAAAAAGTTAACAAGGGCATGCAATTTTCTGAATCAATTTTATAAATACTTGAACAAATTAATGTATTATCTCAACAGAATTTCGCACATAAAACTCGAAAAATGATTTTTTAAATTCATTTGTGTCACTAATATAACTTTACTGTTTTTGCTTCGCTTTTTCAATTTCGAAATAAAACGTTCATAACATAATCATATACTTTCTACATATAGTCTCTCTTTGAATTTGTAAGATATAATGATATTTTGTCAGTTTTAAATTTTCATTGAAATCAACAAGAAATAACACGATCTTTAATAAAATGTTTCATGCATCATTAATACGGAATGCAGATATTGTTTTTCCTACGCTTTTTATGAAATACCATAATGCATTTATACATTGAGAAATAGATCTACTATTCAATAAAACCATTAAAGCATCAAACTTTTATATATAGAAAATTTATATAAGGTAAATTCATTTGTAACATTAGTGACATTACAGTTTTGCCAATACATCGATACCGTACTTTGTCTAAGGTTCTTACTGACCGGGTCGCCTGAACCAGTGGGCGGAGCGATCCCTTCTCTGGCGTAATGTCAATTAAGTTCCTGCTGAGAATTATGCAATTAAACAGGAGGCAGCTCGCAGTAAACAGGACCAAGTGCGCATTAAACAGGACACTTGTCATGTATGAAATTCCATAGTAAAAAGGATGATCCCCTTCATTAACAAATAATTCCATTCCATGCAGAATTCGTGTTGTTGCATACGACCGTAAAAAAACTTTTAACTCTATTTAACGCCTATTTTTGATTTTCGGGTATATATAGAACAAAATGAAATCATTCGGTATTCGTAGGTAAAGCCGAAGTGAAGTGACTGTTCATCTGAATGAAGTGTTCAATTACGGTCAGCTTGGTTTTTCATTGTCGTCTGAATGACGATTGTAACACGATAAAATAACGCGAAATCGAAATGCAAAAAGAAAAATCCCGCTTGATTGCGGTTCATCCTGTGATATATATCGGATGTAAATAGGGCAAAATATTGAGCTATTTTTTGCGGCCTTTTCCCCTCTTAAACGTAGTAGTAAAATCGCGAAAATGCGTTGCTGTTCTACTGCTACAATATTACTGCTACTGCTGTGCTAATGCTACTGCTAAATTCACGTTTTATAATTTTGCTACTGCTACTGCCAATTTCACGTTTTATAAATTTGTTACTGCTACTGCTAAGCTACTGCTACTGCCAACTTCACGTTTTATAATTTTGCTACTGCTACTGCCGAGCTACTGCTACTGCCAACTTCACGTTTTATAATTTTGCTACTGCTACTGCTGTCCTACTGCTACTGCTGAGCTACTGCTACTGCCAACTTCACGTTTTATAATTTTGCTACTGCTACTGCTGAGCTACTGCTACTGCCAACTTCACGTTTTATAATTTTGCTACTGCTACTGCTGTCCTACTGCTACTGCCAACTTCACGTTTTATAATTTTGCTACTGCTACTGCTGTCCTACTGCTACTGCCAACCTCACGTTTTATAAATTTGCTACTGCTACTGCTGTCCTACTGCTACTGCCAACTTCACGTTTTATAAATTTGCTACTGCTACTGCTGAGCTACTGCTACTGCCAACTTCACGTTTTTATTTGTTTGGGTCGTTAGACCAAACAAATAATGGTAGCGAAATTTCAGACTCTAATGCTGTTAATTGCAAATGCCGAAAGTAGTCCGCTTTTTTGAAGCGGTTACTTCCCTTTATATATGTAACACAAAGGCCGAAAAATTCAGGGGAGATCACTGCGTAAATATGGTCACATGACAGGCGCATTAATTTTCAAGCAAAATAATTCCCGAATGGCCGAAGATTTCTAATATTGTTTTATTCTTTATAGATATACATGCTTATAGTAAGCGCCATGATTATTTACACAAGTGTTAAACAAGAGTTAGCGTCGTTACAAACCCTAATTTAGAATAATATGGTTTTCTTCAGGCCGTTAAAATATAAATTCACGGTGGCCGAGGGGTTTGCGCGCTCGCTTAGGGAGCGAGAGGTCTGGAGTTCAAATCCCAGTTAAGGCAACTCATTTTTTTTCAAATTGTTTAAGTCAAATAAACATTGGATTAGATATCAGTGTTGCAATTAGTCTTATAGCCAATCTACTACAATTAAAACGCTGGAAAGCATTGGTGACACTATACAAAAACAAATTGTTTTATAACCTCACAACCTTCACCTTTCTGACATTCTGAGACCCAAACAAATTCAGCGCCTTCTGTGCTTTGATATAAATTTGCTACTGCTACTGCTGAGCTACTGCTACTGCCAATTTCACGTTTTATAATTTTGCTACTGCTACTGCTGTCCTACTGCTACTGCAAACTTCATGTTTTATAAATTTGCTACTGCTACTGCTGAGCTACTACTACTGCCAACTTCACGTTTTATAATTTTGCTACCGCTAAGCTACTGCTACTGCCAATTTCACGTTTTATAATTTTGCTACTGCTACTGCTGAGCTACTGCTACTGCCAATTTCACGTTTTATAATTTTGCTACTGCTACTGCTGTCCTACTGCTACTGCCAACTTCACGTTTTATAAATTTGCTACTGCTACTGCTGAGCTACTACTACTGCCAACTTCACGTTTTATAATTTTGCTACTGCTAAGCTACTGCTACTGCCAATTTCACGTTTTATAATTTTGCTACTGCTACTGCTGAGCTACTGCTACTGCCAATTTCACGTTTTATAATTTTGCTACTGCTACTGCTGTCCTACTGCTACTGCCAACTTCACGTTTTATAAATTTGCTACTGCTACTGCTGAGCTACTGCTACTGCCAACTTCACGTTTTATAATTTTGCTACTGCTTCTGCTGAGCTACTGCTACTGCCAATTTCACGTTTTATAATTTTGCTACTGCTACTGCTGTCCTACTGCTACTGCCAATTTCACGTTTTATAATTTTGCTACTGCTACTGCTGACTTACTGCTACTGCCAACTTCATGTTTTATAAATTTCCTACTGCTACTGCTGAGCTACTGCTACTGCCAACTTCACGTTTTATAATTTTGCTACTGCTACTGCTGAGCTACTGCTACTGCCAACCTCACGTTTTATAATTTTGCTACTGCTACTGCTGAGCTACTGCTACTGCCAATTTCACGTTTTATAATTTTGCTACTGCTACTGCTGTCCTACTGCTACTGCCAAACTTCACATTTTATAAATTTGCTACTGCTACTGCTGAGCTACTGCTACTGCCAACTTCACGTTTTATAATTTTGCTACTGCTACTGCTGAGCTACTGCTACTGCCAACTTCACGTTTTATAATTTTGCTACTGCTACTGCTGAGCTACTGCTACTGCCAACTTCACGTTTTATAATTTTGCTACTGCTACTGCTGAGCTACTGCTACTGCCAACTTCACGTTTTATAATTTTGCTACTGCTACTGCTGAGCTACTGCTACTGCCAATTTCACGTTTTATAATTTTGCTACTGCTACTGCTGTCCTACTGCTACTGCCAACTTCACGTTTTATAAATTTGCTACTGCTACTGCTGTCCTACTGCTACTGCCAATTTCACGTTTTATAAATTTGCTACTGCTACTGCTACTGCTCACTGCTACTGCCAATTTCACGTTTTATAAATTTGCTACTGCTACTGCTGAGCTACTGCTACTGCCAACTTCACGTTTTATAAATTTGCTACTGCTACTGCTACTGCTCACTGCTACTGCCAACTTCACGTTTTATAAATTTGCTACTGCTACTGCTCACTGCTACTGCCAATTTCACGTTTTATAATTTTGCTACTGCTACTGCTGTCCTACTGCTACTGCCAACTTCACGTTTTATAAATTTGCTACTGCTACTGCTACTGCTCACTGCTACTGCTAACTTCCTACCGGTCAACGATGTTAATAACGATATTTCAGATCCTGGCTCAATTTGTATTTGATATGTTTAGATAAATAGTTAAAAGGAGCTTCTATCCATTTGATCAGTTGCAGATGGATGACTCATTGGCACCATGAAACAATGCACTTGAATGTAAAAAATGTCCAGAAGATGTTCGGATCCATTTACTAGGATTTTCATTTAAGTCCGATATTGCAATTTATTTTAATTAAGAATCACAAAGATTTTCCTGAAGTTACTAAATCATTTTCAGATATCAGTCATGTTAAAAAGTTTGAAACGTTTCCAATGCATAGCCTGGAAAGAATTGTGTTACATCTGAAGAAGGTCTAAGCGAAAAACTTGCAAATATTTCAAATCATTCACTCACTCCACTTTTTCTTTTTAAAGATGATAATAAAATTGTGAAAAGGCCATGAAAGGAAAAGCGTGGAAACGGATATACAATTGAATTCTGAGTATATTGCATTATCATTTAAAGGTATGATACGATAAATGGCTTACATCAATAAAATATTTTCTTTTTAATGCAGCCTGCTTTCCGATTCATACTAATTTTCATGAAAATAAAAAATAAAAAAAAATAATTGTAAAAGTAAAATAATGTGAAGTGAACAAAGAAAATAATTCACTCATTGCAAACAGCACTTGCAATCCAAGTTTATTGCCAACAAAAGAGGTTTGATTAGTTTAGGAAGCGTTTAAAAACATGCAAAACACTCATTTCACTTTATTTCCTTTTCAGTTGTATATGGAAATTGGAATTTGGAATTAAAATGTTGCTTTTTCAACAGACTTGTATCAAAAATGAAAAGAGGAAGAGAAAGTTCCTGATTCGGAAAAAGAAATAATGAAATTGAATAGTTGTTTTACGTGAGACTTATCGAACAAAAATTGACAGGCATTTTTGGTAAAGAGAATGGGAATTCGATTTATTATGAAAAGTAAAAGTGTGGCCAAAAAAGCTACATTGAATTGTTGCTTTTCAAAAAATGAAACACATAAACAGGGAAGCTAGGAAATGGATGTCGGCATTGAACATGTGCTTTTTCATGGAACTTCTTCTTTGAAGAAGAACAAATTGTGCAAGCACAATGGGAAAGAGAAATGGAACTTTTACTTTTGTTTTTAATTTTACTTTGCAGAACATACATATGCAAAGGTAGTTATGGAAATAAATGTAGATATTTAAACAAGAATTCGGAATTTAACTCTTGCTGTTCTCTATTAAATAAACGCAGTTTTGGAAATAGGAATTCGACATTGAACTGTTTCTCTTCTTTATTTAATAAGAGAAATAGGCAAACGCAGTTTTGCAAATAGCAAGTTGGTATTAAACTGTTATTTTTCTTTAATTAATAACAGAAATAGGCATTAAGTTTTAGAAATAAGCATTCGAAATTGAGCTCATGCTATTCTGTTGTTAAGAAGCAAAGTTTTGGAAAATGGAAGTCGAAATTGAGTATATTTTACATAGCGAAAAAAGCTAGCACGGTTTTTGATAAAACGAAATCGGAATGGAACAGTTTGCTTACGACAGATAGAAATTTATATCCCTGATTTATGGGCATACCGCATTTCGGAGAATATCGCTATCTACAATTTTCTTAGATGCCACATGGCAGACGAAAATTGATTGAAAATTACAGAAATATAAATTAGCTTTCTTTAAAGATCTTCTGAGCGCGTTCAATAAACAAGTAATAAATATGGTCTCAGAATAGTTAAGTTTGTGTTGTTGTAATAATTAAGTATAGTAAAAGGTTCCTTTAGTACATGTTATTTTACCAAATATGTCTTCTTATTTCCCATCTTTTTTAATCTTTAAAGGATGTGCATATATAATTGTGATCTACCGACTTTGAAACGCATGTGAATAGTAGTGATACAAATACTTTCAGCCATGTAAACACAATTATGATATAATTGGAAAACGAATGGTAACAGCATTTTAAAATATGACAGTTAATAAGTGAAATGCATGTAAGGCACAAAGGTTAAATATCTTTATGATTAAATGCAACGGGGATTCACGACCAGAGATTATTAGATATCCGTTTAAAGTCATGTCATTATTGAAATCGATTATATTTTAAAATGATTTAAAAAAATGATCAAACCCCTTGGGTAGTAAGCTGAGAAATGCTTTAAAGCAATATTGTGAAGTGAACAGAAAAAATAATTAACATATTGCAAACGACACTTACAATCCACATCAAATATCAAAAAGAGGTAAAATATGCGAAAATAGCCCTCACTGCATTAGTCACGCAGTTTAGAAACATGGTGATAAATACTGCAAAATCAGTCATTAATCACACGTAGCATATGAATTATTATTTGAATCTTGAATCTCTTTACTTTTCTTAAAATCATAGTGCATTTTCTTCAAGTGTGATTTTCTGAGATGTGTGGGCTTCTCTGCAGGCATGCAGCTTTAAGATTATTTTATGCCAATTATTTGATTGATTTCTGTATGTTTTTGTATATAAAATACATAAATCATACATCGAGGTAGAAAATGCCTCTTAAATTATTATTCCTTCCCTAAAATATAGTTTACACCCTGACATGACCATTCCAATACTGTAAGTGTTAAAAAGGTTTATAGCTACGTTTACAAGCCGGTGCTAGGGTACATGAGTGATGTAGACCGTTCATGAACAGACAAAATCGAACCGAGTCTGCAGTTTTAATTTTCACATTTCCCAAGAATTAGCTCCCTTTTTCAGATTTGTCTGCCTCTTTGGGAATCACACAGATATTGTATCGAGATATAGTAATTAAATGTCAGTTTTAGCTACTGTACTAATAATGAGATATAATCAAAACAATAAGTTACCTAGTCTTCTTTTTTGTACAGAATAAGCTCAACACTAAATCAATATATCTGTCAGTTACTGAACACTGCTTTGGAAATTATGCACATTAAGTACATTTTCTTATTGAAAATGAAAGCAGAGTTACCCTTTTTAAATTAGTATTACATTTTTTCTTCCTTTCTATTAGATTTTTACTTATTTTTCATTATCATAATTGTCATCATCATCTCGTCGTCGTCGTCGTTATCCTCATCATCAACACAACATCATCATTATCATCATCGCCGCCGTCGCCACCGCCGTCATCATCATAATATTTGTAATCAGCATCATTATCATCGTCATCATCTACATTTTAATCATCGTCATGTCGTTTCCGTCATAATAATCTTCTTCTCAGTCATATATTTTTGTTCTTATTAAATTGTCCGCCCTCCGTCCGAAACATTTATTTCTTCTCCTCATTTTCTTCTTTCACCGTTTCTTTATTTGTTCTCCTTATTATCCGATTCTTTGTTTTATAATAAATTATCTTCTATATTGCATTTGTTCCGTTCTGATTTATTGATTTTCGACCTTAGTAGTGTTAGCGTTCCCTGATCATACACAGACATTGATTATAAATGGTATTACTTACATTTTGTAATGCCACATCGATACATTACAATGGGTATGAAAGAAATTCAATAATTTCTTAACATAAAATCAAATTCCACCGATAGATATGTTTTGTTAGTCTCTTTTAGGGAGAACATACTCTACGGTTGTTTGGCAGTTAATTAGTTGAGTTTATTTGACAAGTGTCAAACGAACGAAAAGATGAAAGGATTAATTAGGTAATAAAATAATTGATTATTGATAATGTAATTGCATACCATATTTAAGTCAAACTCTGATTTAAAAGTTATTTTAATATATATGTTTATTCCTCAATATATTTAAATCCTTGGACTAGTACATTTGCTTAGCCATTTCTTATATTTGATATATGTACTGGAACAAGAAACGGTGTTTATTAGTTATGAAATAAAATTTCCATCTGTTTAGATGTAGAAAAGGTAATAATTGGGGTAGATACAGGTAGAATCAGAAATTGTTGTAGCAGTATAAGTATAAAGAAATAGTGTCACATTTTTTTCACATATAATTAAACACTGTTAAATGCACAATATGCCTCAGAAATTAATACATATATATTTCTTTAGAAAAGCTGTTATAATGCAATGGGAGCATAGACTAAAAACATAGATCAATCATAAAACAATGCCCCCACCCACAGATACACACACAAACAAACAAAAAAAAAAACGATTTACATGGGCTTGCATACATATTTGTCGTGACGTTATATACATTATACAAATACACTGTAAAATATGATATTGCATTACCTTATGCAACTCAACTTATGCCATTGAATCATTTAATGTTCATATCTTATCACCTTTTTAACTTTTAACATAAAATTTACATTGTAATTAAGAGGTAAATCATATCCCTGCCTCAAGATGAGTATACCAATCCAATCCCCAATACCACCCGTCTAGCAACAAAAGATGTAACCGCCAGTGAAATATTTAAAAAAAACGATTTATTTGATTAAATTGTTGATTATCATATTTCTATCATAATCTGGGTTTGAAAACATAGTATCTTAATTTATTTGCTTGCAAAAAGATAAAGATCTTATATAACTTGATACATTAAGTGAAAAATAAGCCCCCATCTATTATAAAAAAAATTTCTTTAATTTACAGAAATTCCCCTTGCAAATATACCATTTTTCATAATTGAAATTCTGGCAGCAAAATTATAAGAAATGCGACATTGTAATTTGTTTCAATTACCAACGGACAGAGTAAAAAACATCATTTGTTACTGTGACTGCAGTTTCTTAATAAATCTAAGGCGGGCGCTGTGAAATGTGCGTGGGTGTTTTAATATTGTCTTATTTTGGCTAATCATTTAGGCATTTGTTATTTAGAATAATTGACGGTTGACGTGTTTGCTTTAATTTTCGTAAAATAAAGTCATATATTATGTGGTATTTAGGCGAATCTGGTCCATAATGGAAGGTCAGATACCGGATTGTATCTAGTAACATACATGAAAATAAACCTTAAAAGAATTATACATGTACATGTATATTATGATGATGGCAAGTGTGAGATACATGATCTGGTATTACATGTACATATCTATATATAGCAGATGATAAATTGTTCTAGAACAAAATATTATAATTCTGCATTATATATATTCCTTTAAAATCACTAAAAGGGTACTTGAAATATTTATATGTCAGTTGTAGCCCATTACACTGTAAATGGCATTCTATACTGTATGAATCTTACATCGGCTGCCGGTACAGGCCGGAATATCTAGCTCGAGGGTGACTGTTCACGGAGTAATGAGCCTCTGCTGAGTTTCCGCTAAACAGTTACCCGAGAGCTAGATATTCCCGTCTACATCAACAGCCGGTGTTTGATTCTTCTACTTGCATATTACATATCAATTATTTTCAGAACAGAAACTACGAAAACTGTTCTACTCATTATGCACTTTTTTCTTATAGTAGCGTTTTAGCATGCAACTTCATTCAAAACGGTTAAGTAGAGTCATCCTAAGAACGCAATTCATTCATAAAATGCGCGCGGCAATGACGCCATTTAAAGCACCCGACTTGTCTTACATGGGGGGTGTAAGACAGGGTTTTGTAGCACCGGTGTAATCGGTAGATAATCCTGTCTGATATATCAAACGGTCGCGATTTTAACAAAATCAAATTCACAACAACCTTTTTCGACCTCATGTACAAGCTTCATCATGTTCTACTTTGTTCATAAACACCCAGTAAGTCTAAGTAAAAAAAGTGTCGCATATATTTTATATTTTTATTTTAAGTTTGGCAACATATGAACAAACCACTATTTTGTCCAGCAAATATTTTACTGTGTATTTTGTTTTAAAATAGTCCTTACATCCCGGTGTCTGCAAGTAAATTAGCCTAGATCAGTCTAGTCAATCAAGTATCTTCAGCATTGATAAAGTGTGATATTTCGTTTTGAAAAACGTCAAACATAAATATAAAGCTGTTTCAAAAATAACACATACACATCTGTAGATTATTTCAAATATAAAGGCGACAGTCATAATAAGCCAAGCTCTTGAAAAATTGATGCTTGTATTTTTGCATACACGGATTCTTAACGCAGTATATCAAGAAACCCCTTGTGAAGGAATAGATGACAGGATGTCAAAATAAATATGTCAGTCGTCTTTTATAAGTTCGACTGACACCGATTACAAAACCAAGAAATTTTAATAAAAAAAACTCTGAGCATAATATGTGACAAGAAAACAAAATAAAAAAAGTACAAATACTTTGTACATGTATATCTTTTAATGGAAACTGGAAAAACCATTAATGATATCCATGGAAGGAATCTACGCGAGTTGAGTGTGTACATAAATCATGACATAGAAATACATGTTATTGATGAACTGTTTTAAGGAGAAATTATTGGGAACATAATTTAATGGTACTTTTCCAGTAATTATTGTTTTTATTTCGTACAGAATGCTATTTTGCACAGCTTTGATTCAATTGTCAATTTGTATTTGTTCATATTTTTATTTCTGCCTTGCATACAATATAATAATAATAATGTATGAACACATCTGGCTGTTCCCTTGAATCGTTTTAATATTTAGTTTCGTTTATACATGTACTATTTTTATATTCCTAATATCTACTGTACAATCTACGTCATTTCCGGATTTTCCAAGCCATTATATTAATTGGTAATGTTGTACCATCATGTTTTTAACTTAGATGCACTGTACATTACCAAAATTGTATTATGACATTATCAAATATCACAATATTCTAATGTATATGAATACACATGAGGATTAACAATGGGTTGAACATGGCGTCCTCATACAGGCCGTACAAAGTTAAAGATAACCTATTTACATACTAACCGGAAGTCTAACTCTATAAAACGATCTTTACATATTGTTTAAAGTGACATAATGCCATATTTACGTGGTCAACATGAGCTTAGTAAATTATATAATACAGTATGAGCGACTCTTTTGAAATAATGATAAAACAATAATTGATATACGGCCAGCTAATGTTTTGACGAAACGAAGCATAGTTGTAAATCAAGTAGGCTTTCAATATCATTAGTAATGTAAATGCATAGATTCCAAATGTTTACAATCTTGAGATGCATCTTTACATTGTTGATAATAAGATCAAATGTTAGATCGTCGATCAATTTGTATTTCATATGTTTAGATTCAAAGTTAGTTAAAGGGCCCAATAGCAAATGTTGATGTTAATAACGATATGTCAGATCCTGGCTCAATTTGTATTTGATATGTTTAGATAAATAGTTAAAAGAAGCTTCTATCCATTTGATCAGTTGCAGATAGATGACTCATTGGCACCATGAAACAATGCACTTGAATGTAAAAAAATCCCCAGAAGATGTTCGGATCCATTTACTAGGATTTTCATTTAAGTCCGATATTGCAATTTATTTTAATTTAGAATCACAAAGAGAGTTACTAAATCATTTTCAGATATCAGTCATGTTTAAAAGTTTGAAACGTTTCCAATGCATAGCCTGGAAAGGAATCTATTTTTGAGATTGTGTTAAGTCTGATGAAGGTTTTTAAAACCAAAAACAAATATTTCAGATTATTCACTCACTCCACTTTTTCTTTTTAAGGATGATCATTAAAATTGTGAAAAGGCCATGAAAGGAAGACCGTTTTAACGGTTTTAATTCAAATCAAGCTATGGCCACACACTAAAAAGATATACAATTTAATTCTGAGTAAATTGCATTATTATTTATAGTTTAAAGGTATGATACGATAAATGGTTTACATAAATAAAACAGTTTCTTTTTAATGCAGCCTGCCTTCAGATTCATACTTATTTTCATGAAAATAAAAAAAAAATGATTGTAAAAGTAAAATAATGTGAAGTGAACAAAGAAAATAATTCACTCATTGCAAACAGCACTTGCAATCCAAGTAAATTGCCAACAAAAGAGGTCATTATAAGCAAAAATAGCCGTTACTACTTAAGAAACTACTTTATAACGATAAATACTACAATTAATCATTTACTGCACACATCATAAAAACTTATACTTAAAACTTATCTTATTTTTATTTTTCTTTAAATCGAAATAAAAGTTTTCTCAACATTAATTTTCTTGAAATATTTTTGCTCATCTTGCGCCACGCAGATTTAAATTCATCATGGTCATTTCATCCGTTATCACTTTCTTACAATTTATAACGGCGAAATGGCGGGTGTCACCTTAAGAAAGCAGTTTTATTCTCATAAAATGTGACGAAATTACGTTATCTTTGAGCACGCGATTCATTTTTCAGCATGGATAAAAATAAAGGAAACATTCTGTCTGATATGCAAAAATAAATTCTGATATACAACGATTATATCATGCGATAAATTTGAAGTTACATCAATCATCTGTTTATTTAACTACCACATCAATGAATGTATATTCTTTGTGATATAATTCAACATCAAAAAATGTAAATCCATTAATCATTGCATCATGTCTTATCCATATACATGAAGACGTCTATGTTTGACTATAATGCGTGTTGAAGGAACCGTAGATTAAATTTGTATGAAACAAATAATTTTACCCACTAGTTTCGGTAATTCAATTTAAAGATTCCAAATATGTACAATCGTGCATTGTATCGTTGATTCATTAATCATTGTATTTGAAGAAATGTCAGATCTTGAATTATACTGGAAATTGATGTTAAGATGCGCGGCTAATTTGATCAAACAAAATCCTTTGCTTTTGATCAATTACTTAAATTCTATAAGAAAGATATATCATCAGAAGCAGATATCGATAAAACAAAAACAAATTCTTTCTTAAATGAAATAAAATACTTCAATTATCAAATTTTTCAAAAGATTTTTCTTATTCCGCGGGATATTCTTTTATAGAAACATGACGTCATAGGACATTGCAATGAGATATTTATTTCACAAAATCATTGTTATGTTTTATATTATTCTTATTATATCATTATTAGCTATCTTTTGTGAGCTTTTGTGGAGACATTTTATGAAAATCACGTCAGTTTCTTAGTTCTTAGTAAAAAAAATATACGCCTATTGACAAATTCATTCCTGGTAATGCGTTTAAATTTTTTGCTCAAGGCAGTCACGGCTTGGCCCTGCGTACCTACAGTGAATGAAGAGAAATTTTATAAAAGCAAATCTTTTCATATACTTTTCCATATTATTCAATTTGATTAGTTTAGGAAGCGTTTGAAAACATGCAAAACACTCATTTCACTTTATTTCCTTTTCAGTTGTATATGGAAATTGGAATTTGGAATTAAAATGTTGCTTTTTCAACAGACTTGTATCAAAAATGAAAAGAGGAAGAGAAAGTTCCTGATTCGGAAAAAGAAATAATGAAATTGAATAGTTGTTTTACGTGAGACTTATCGAACAAAAATTGACAGGCATTTTTGGTAAAGAGAATGGGAATTCGATTTATTATGAAAAGTAAAAGTGTGGCCAAAAAAGCTACATTGAATTGTTGCTTTTCAAAAAATAAAACACATAAACAGGGAAGCTAGGAAATGGATGTCGGCATTGAACATGTGCTTTTTCATGGAACTTCTACTTTGAAGAAGGACAAATTGTGCAAGCACAATGGGAAAGAGAAATGGAACTTTTACTTTTGTTTTTAATTTTACTTTGCAGAACATACATATGCAAAGGTAGTTATGGAAATAAATGTAGTTATGGAAATAGGAATTCAGAATTTAACTGTTGCTCTTTTTTATTAAGTAAACGCAGTCTTGGAATCGAACTGTTTCTCTTCTTTATCTAATAAGAGAAATAGGCAAAACGCAGTTTTGCAATTAAAAAGTTGGTATTGAACTGTTACTTTTCTTTATTTAATAACAGAAATATGCAACAAGTTTTGGAAATAAGAATTCGATATTGAACACATGCTATTCTGTTGTTAAGAAGCAAAGTTTTGGAAGATGGAAATCGAAATTGAGTATATTTTACATAACGGAAAAAAGCCAGCACGGTTTTTGATGAAAGGAAATCGGAATGGAACAGTTTGCTTACGGCAGATAGCAATTTATATCCCTGATTTATAGGCATACCGTATTTCGGAGAAAATCGTGATCTACAACCTTCTTAGATGCTTCATGGCAGACGAAAATTGATTGAGGATTACAGAAATATAAATTAGCTTTCTGTAAAGATCTTCTGAGCACGGTCAATAAACAAGTAATAAATATGGTCTTAAGATATTTGAGTTTGTGTTTCAGTAATATTCAAGTACAGAAAAAAGTTTTTTTGGTCGATGTTATTTAACCAAATATGTCTTTTTTATAATCATTTTTTGTAATTTTTAAAGAATATGCATATAATTATATATCGTAATCTACAGACTTTGAAACGCATGTGAATAGTAGTGATACAAATAGTTTCAGCCATATAAACACAATTATGATATGATTTATAAGAGAATAGTTACAGCATATGAAAATTTGACAGTTACTAAGTGATATGCATGTATAAGACACAAAGGTAAAGTATTTAAGACCTGTCATTGTTGAAATCGATTATATTATAAAATGTTTTAAAAAAGATCAACCCGTTTTAGTAGTAAGATGAGAAATGCTTTAAATCAATATTGTGAATTGAACAAAGAAAATAATTAACATACTGCAAAACGGCACTAACATTTCACTTAAAATACCAAAAAATAAGTTAAAATATGCGAAAATAGCCTTACTTTGTTATTGACGCAGTATGGAAACATGGTGATAAATACTGCGTCATTAGTCACACGTAGCATGTAAATTATCACTAGAATCTTGAATCTCTTGACTTGTCTTAAAATATCTAATTTGTTTCCAGTTTGATTTCCTTAACTTTTTGGTCTCATCTGTAGGCTTGCACCTTTAAGATTATTTTATATCGATTATTTGATAATTTTTAAATGTGTTTTTAATTATATAGAAAAATGTACATAACTTATGCATCGAGCTTTTCCTTCTCTAAAATATTTTTTCCACCCTGACATGATCATTCCAATGCTGTTAGTGTTGAATGGTTTATATCAACGTTTACAAGCCGGTGCTAGGGGACATTAGAGCTGTTTCACCGTTCATAAACAACCCAGATCAAACCCAGTTTGCACTTTTCATTATCACATTTACAAAGAATGAACTCCCATTTCAAGATTTTTCTGCCGCTTTGGGATATTAATATTGTATCGAGATATAGTAATTAAATGTCAGTTTCTAACGATTATACTAATCACGAGATATAATCGAAATCTCAATTATCTAGTCTAATTAGTTCAATACTAAACATCTAGAAACAAAGTGATCCCTCGGAAGCATTAATCACAACAAAATTACAAGAGAATTGCAGACTCTAAATCAATACACCTGTAAGTTTATGAACACTGCTTTGGAAATTATGCACATTAAGTACTTTTTCTATTTGAAACTAAAAGCAGAGTGATCCCTTTTTAAAATTAATTTTACATGTTCTTCCTTTCTTTTTAATTTTACTTATTGTTCATTATCAAAATTGTCATGATCATCTCCTCGTCGTCATCACCATCATCAACATTACATCATCTTTATCATTTTCGTCGTCGTCACCATCATCATCATTATCAGAACATCATCATTAAATTTGTATTCATCATCATCAACATTTTCATCATCGTCCTGTCGTTTCCGTCATCATAATCTTCTTCTCAGTCATATATTTCTGTCTCATTATATTCTCCGCCCTCCGCCCTCCGTCCTAAACATTTATTTCTTCTCCTCAGTAGCGTTATTTTCTGCTTCTTTGTTTTATATCATCTTCTATATTTTTTTCCCGTCTTGATTAATTGATTTTCGACCCGAGTAGTGTTTGCGCTCCCTAATCATATACAGATATTGATTATAAATGGTATTACTTACATTTTGTATTGACACATCGATACATTACAAAGGGAGTACGAAGGGAGTTCAATAATTTCTTAACACAAAATCAAATTCTACCGATATATATGTATATGTTTTTTAGTCTATTTCAGACCTGACAGAACATATTCTGAAACGTTTATTTGTTAATATTGCAGTCAATTAGTTGAGTTTATTTTATAAGTGACAAACGAACGGAAAGATGAAAGGATTAATTAGGTAACAAAGTAGTTGATTATTGATAATGTAATTGCATACCACAATTACGTCAATCTCTGATCTTAATGTCACTCCAATATATAATTATGTTTATTCTCCAATATATCTAAATATTTGAACTATATCATGTGCTAAGCTATTTCTTATATTTGATATCTGCACTGTAACAAGAAACGGTGTTTATAAGTTACGAAATTAACTTTCTGTTCCGTACATTTTATAGTGAGATATGGAAATGGTACGTGTAAATGATGTGGTAACAAAAGCAATAGTTGTAGCTGTATAAGTATAAAGAATGAGTTACTTTCTTTAAAAACAAAGTTTAGTACAATTGAACGTGCACGGAAACACAATAATGCAGTAGGTCTGAAACTATTTTCAATAACTTTTTCGTTACTACTTTTCACTGTATATGTGGACTTATAAAGATTTTATAAATATACACTCTCTTTCTATCTGTAGTTTTTCCACGCATGTAATTCTAGTTCAAAATTATTGCAAAATCTTTGTTTGGCAAATTATTTCTGTCATCTAAAATACCTTGTAAACTATGAAGCATGCGACTTGCAACACTATCTCGGCAGCTTACAAATTGAGTAATGATAAAAAAAGACATGTATTCCTTATACTATAAGATCAGACATTTTTTGCGAGGCTTGAAATTTTCTGATATCGCGAAACAAATGTAATTTAATCATTTTTGTTTTCTCTTTTTAGTAGTTTTTGACACATGTACACATACCATAACCCATCATCTTTTTAAATGGGTTTGCAAAAAATAAATGTCCGACAACATTTGCGAATATAATACCTCAAAAATTAGTTAGTATGTTATCCAAAATATTATTTTCGCAATAATTTGAACTGGCATAGTTATTGCAAGATAGCAAGTACGTCTATGAAATACTACATTTAACGAAAGTGTCACATTTTCCATATAAAATTAAAGGCACAATATTCCTCAGAAATGGACCACATTCTTTGACCGGGTTGCACAGGTGCAAGCCAAATGTTATAAAGAAAGTGACGAATATGCAAGCATGCCGCAATTGCGTATAATAATGATGGCGCCGCAGGGCGCCAGGCGAAAACACGACAATACGGCAAACTGTTTTCGCCTTGCGCCCCGAGGAGCAAAAGTACGACATGGTATAAATCAGCCACTATATATATTAGTATATAACTAAGTTACGTAAGCAAAACATGCCATAAATAACATTGTTCTTATTTACCGATTCGTATAAGGAAACAATATGACGTCATTGTAATATCCCCCTCGTAAATTGCAGAGCAACACAATTTAAATAAACTATAGCTTAAATGGATATTATATTGTATTGTCAATGACGTTAGAATGACAGTCGAAAGACAATATGAATTGTACACATAACACACGAACTAATCTTGCTATGCTGCAGCTTTAACATAAAATGACAAAACTAGATCATGGAAAACAACAACTCATGTTTAAAAAAAAAAAACGCTTTGCCATGGATTTGCATATAATTTGGCGTGACATCATATGCAATTATACAATCACGATGTTACGGTTGCATAAAAAATAAAGATTCTTTTTTAAAACTGTAAATTGTTTTTATAATTGATATGTGATAAGCAGAATATTATATTCGTAATTTTATTATGCTCCCTTAATTTATTGAACTCTTTGATATAATATTGCATTACCTTATTCAACTCAAATTCTGTATAAATCCTTTACACATTTGATATTCCTATTTTATAAACATAAAATTTACATTGTAATCAACGGGTAAATTATATCACTGCCACAAGATTGGCATTTCCGTCCAATTCCCAGTACCACCCATCAGGCAAAATATAGGTGTCCCCGTCATTGAAATATAAAATAGTAAGAATAATTTTATTAAATTGTTGATTATTGTATTTCTATCATAGTCTGTGTCTGAAAAACATTGTCACTTAATTTATTTTCTTGCATTAAGATAAATTTCTTACACAATTTAATACATGAAGTGAAAAATATGCCCAATCTATTATAAAAGTTATTTTAATTTACAGAAATTCCCAATGTTGCAAAATATACCATTTTTCATAACTGGAATTCTAGCCACGGAAGTATAAGAAATGCGACATTGTAATTTGTTTCAATTACCGACGATTAAAGCAAAACGTCATTTGATACTGTGACTGCAGTTTCTTAATAAATTTAAGGAGGGTGCTGTCAAATGTGCGTGGGTGTTTTAACTATTGTCTCAGTTTGGCTAATCATTTCGCCATTTGTTATTTAAAGTAATTGATTTTTCACGAGTGTGATTTGCATTACGGAAAATAATGTCATTCTTGCTGATGTCTTTGAGTGAATTTGGTGCGTTAGACCGGATAGTATTTAGTAGGATAAATGAAAATAAACCTTAAAACAATTATACATGTACATGAATATTATTATGATGGCAAGTGTGAGATACATGATCTGGTATTACATGTACATATCTATGTATAGCAGATGATAAATTGTTCTAGAAATAAAATATTATAATTCCGCATATAAATGTTAATTTAAAATCACTAAAAGGGTACTTGAAATAATTATGGAAAATTTGTCAGTTGTAGCCCATTACACTGTAAATGGCATTCTATACTGTATGAATCTTACACCGGCTGCCGGTACAGGCCGGAATATCTAGCTCGAGGGTGACTGTTCACGGAGTAATGAGCCTCTGCTGAGTTTCCGCTAAACAGTTACCGAGAGCTAGATATTCCCGTCTGCCACCAACACCCTGTGTTTGATTAATTTTCTTGCATATTACATATCAATTATTTTCAGAACAGAAACTACAAAAACTGTTTTACTCATTACGCACTTTTTTTCTTATAGTAGCGTATGAGCATGCAATTTCGTTCAAAACGGTTAAGTAGAGTCATCCTAAGAACGCAATTCATTCATAAAATGCGCGCGGCAATGACGCCATTTAAATCACCCGACTTGTCTAACATGGGGGGGTATAAGACAGGGTTTTGTAGCACCGGTGTAATCGGTAGATAATCCTGTCTGATATATCAAACGGTCGCGATTTTAACAAAATCAAATTCACAACAGCCTTTTTCGACCTCATGTACAAGCTTCATATTCTACTTTGTTTATAAACACCAGTAAGTCTAAAAAAATATTGTTGTATATATTTTATGTTTTTATTTCAAGTTTATATATCAACAAACCAATATTTTGTCCAACAAATATTTTTACTGTGCATTTTGTTTTAAAATAGTCCTTACATTCCGGTACCTGCAAGTAAAAATGCGTGGTGTATTTAGCCATCAATCTAGTCAATCTAGTATCTGCAGCATAGATAAAGTTTGATATTTCGTTTTGAAAAATGTCAAACATAAATATAAAGAATATAAAAAATATTATTAGTTCGACTGACACCGATTACAAAACCAATACATTTTGATAAAAGAAACTCTGAGTATAATATGTGACAAGAAAACAAAATAAAAAAGTATAAGTACTATGTATATCTTTTAATGGAAACGGGAGAAACCATTAATGATATCCATGGAAGGAATCGACGCGAGTTCAAAGTGTACATACATCATGACATAGTAATACATGATATTAATGAACTGTTTTAAGAAGATAGGATTGGGAACATAATTTATCGGTACTTTTCCAGTAATTATTTTTTGATTTCGTACAGAATGCTACATTAAATTTTCAGAACTTTGATTAAATTAAAAATTTTTTTCCATGTTTCTTTATTTGTAAAAACAAAATCTTTTAAAATTTTTAGTTTCGTTTTTCTATTTTTTTTCCGTATTCTGGTATATCTACTCATTTCCGGGTTTTTTCCAAACCTTTTTTAAAATGATTGTCCCCAATATATTGAAAAATTTGTGCCTGTTGTGTTTGAGTGCGTTACATTCCAGTTGTTTTAAAATTTATCAAATATCACAATTTCTAAGGGATATGATAAAATGAGGATTCAAGATGTATGGGCACCGGTTTAAAAAAGGGGTCCACATGCAGCAGACAATGATAAGGTAACCTATTTTTATACTGTCCCCGAAGTCAACTCTATAAAACCTCTTTACGTATTTTTTAAATGACAAAAGCCACTTTTTGGGTGTAAATTGGGTAAAAAAAGCTTTTAAAAGACATTATAAAAAATCTATTGAAAAAAATGATAAACCCTTACAGTAATTAATATAGGCCATCAAAATTTTGACGAAATTAAACTTTGGTTGTAAATCAAGTAGGCTTTCAGTATCATTGGTTAAATAATGTAAATGAATAGATTCCAAATATTTACATGCGTGAGATGCATATGTTTAGATAAATAGTTAAAAGGAGCTTCTATCCATTTGATCAGTTGCAAATCGATGACTCATTGGCACCATGAAACAATGCACTTGAATGTAAAAAAATCACCAGAAGATGTTCGGATCCATTTACTAGTATTTTTATTTAAGTGCGATATTGCAATTTATTTTAATTAGGAATCACAAAGATTTTCCTGAAGTTACTAAATCATTTTCAGATGTCAGTCATGTTAAAAAGTTTGAAACGTTTCCAATGCATAGCCTGGAAAGAATTGTGTTACATCTGAAGAAGGTCTAAACGAAAAACTTGCAAATATTTCAAATCATTCACTCAATCCACTTTTTCTTTTTAAAGATGATAAAAAAAATTGTGAAAAGGCCATGAAAGGAAAAGCGTGGAAACGGATATACAATTGAATTCTGAGTATATTGCATTATCATTTAAAGGTATGATACGATAAACGGCTTACATCAATGAAATATTTTCTTTTTATTGCAGCCTGCTTTCCGATTCATACTAATTTTCATGAAAATAAAAAATAAAAAAAAATAATTGTAAAAGTAAAATAATGTGAAGTGAACAAAGAAAATAATTCACTCATTGCAAAAAGCACTTGCAATCCAAGTTAATTGCCAACAAAAGAGGTCATTATAAGCAAAAATAGCTGTTACTACTTAAAAAACTCAGTAGAATTATAATGATAAATACTATAAAGTCAGTCATTAATCGCACATAATGTAAAAATGTTATACTTAAAACTTATCTTATTTTTACTTTTCTTAAAATCTAAGTAAAATTTTCTCAACCTTAATTTTCTTGAAATATTTTGGCTAATCTTGCGCCACGCAGATTTAAATTAACGTCATTTCATCCGTTATCACTTTCTTACAATTTATAACGGCGAAATGGTGGTTGTCACCTTAAGAACCCAGTTTTATTCTCATAAAATGTGACGAAATTACGTTATCTTTGAGCACGCGACTCATTTCCAGCACGGGTAAAAGTAAAGGAAAACATTCTGTCTGATATGCACAAATAAATTCTGATATACAACGATTATATCATGCGATAAATTTGAAGTTACATCAAATCATCTGTTTTAATTTAACTACCACATCAATGAATGTATATTCCTTGTGATATAATTTAACAATCAAAAAATGTAAATCCATTAATCATTGCATCATGTCTTATCCATATACATGAAGACGTCTATGTTTAACTATAATGCGTGTTGAAGGGAACCGTAGATTAAATTTGTATGAAACAAATAATTTTTTACCCACTAGTTTTGGTAATTCAATTTAAAGATTCCAAATATGTACAATTCGTGCATTGTATCGTTGATTTCATTAATCATTGTATTTGAAGAAATGTCAGATCTTGATTAGTATACTGGAAATTGATGTTAAGATGCGCGGCTAATTTGATCAAACAAATCCTTTTTGCTTTTTGATCAATTACTTAAATTCTATAAGAAAGATATATCATCAGAAGCAGATATCGATAAAACAAAAACAATTTTTTTCTTTAATGAAAATATAATACTTCAATTATCAAATTTTCAAAAGATTTTTTTTATTCCGCGGGATTTTTTTATAGAAACATGGCGTCATAGGACATTGCAATGAGATATTTAATTTCACAAAACCATTGTTATGTTTATATTATTCTTATTATATCATTATTAGCTTATCTTTTGTGAGCGTTTTTTGGGAGACATTTTTATGAAAATCACGTTCAGTTTCTTAGTTCTTAGTAAAAAAAAATATACGCCTATTGACAAATCATTCCTGGTAATGCGTTTAAATTTTTGCTCAAGGCAGTCACGGCTTGGCCCTGCGTACCTACAGTGAATAAGAGAAATTTATAAAAGCAAATCTTTTCATATACTTTTCCATAT